>NC_141547.1:29650000-29940000 GCF_021556685.1 Rattus norvegicus
AGACTCATAGAAGAAGTAGGAGGGGTATGGTTAAGAGGAACTAGGAAAGGGGATAACATTGAAATGTAAAATCATAAAATATCCAATAAAATAGTGAATTATGCTAGGTAACTGTTTCCCTATAGAGTGTGGTTAGTTTATTCAGAGAATTATGAAATAGAGTATTTTAAGTGATGCTAAATAATCTTTTTCTTTTATATATCTCTCTTTGGTTAATTCCTAGCTATTGCAGTTCAACTTTAATTTTTGTGTCTCTCTAGAGTTCATATATTTATTTTTAAGTCCCATTGTGATCATAATGGGATTAAATTCTTTAAGAGTTAATCACAAGAAGTTAAGTTATAAGACTTAATAATTATATATAATAATGCATGTACGTGTGTGTGTGTGTGTGTGTGTGTGTGTGTGTTTATTTGACTGACTTCCAAGAGTTCCCATTTGCTCCTCAGGTTCCTCAATGCACAGAAATTACTCACCCCTTATGTTCTAATGTTATTGACTAGACAGATGGAAAACACATTCAATCAATAAATTAATCTAATCCTCAGTCTTGATGATTTTTCATGACTTTATCATGACCTCACATCATTGGTGGCTAAAACTTATTGATTCTTCCTGCAGACAACTGCCAAGTTATTTTGGTTTACACATAGTCACTAACAAATGTGAAGAATTGGCACCTGTCACTGCTAACTGGATTTATTTAAAGTCCAACTGTATATGGCCTGTATTGATTGGTTCTGTATCTTTCAAAGAAAAGAACTAGGAGGCGACAAATAGATGATAGATAAATGAGTTGACAAATTACAGAAATAGATCCCTACCTAGATAGAAAATAGATAGATGATAAACAGACAGACAGATGATAGATAGATAGATAGATAGATAGATAGATAGATAGATAGATAGATAGATAGAAAAATAGGTATAGAAGTACTAAAGGAGACTTATTACTGGGAGTACCTTTTTTATAGAAACTAAGAAATTACAAGGAAATCAGAAGCAGAGTTTAGTTCACATTCAAAATATTCAGAACTAGGAAGCTGAAATAGTGTCTCTCAGTCTCAGGCAAAAGATCAGAAAGATCCAGAGGCTCCCCTGAGAAAATATCAAGCCCAAAGGCAAGAGAGAAGAGGAGGAAAGGAGAAAGATAAAGAAATGGGGGTTGGAGGGATATACAGAGAGACAGACAGAATCAGAGACAGCAGTAGAAAAACCACTTTTCCTCACTGGGTTTCAACTGATCAGAAAATATCTTCCTTCCTTGTATGACAGTTGTGGATCCAGGATGGTAGTCCTATCATACTTGTTGTTCTCTAATTCAAGTGCCACTTTTTTCACATATGTGCTCACAGACAGAAGCAAATGGAACTGTACAAGCTACTTGTATATTTTTTAAAGTAGTTTGCTTGTCGGAAGCTGAGCAGAGCTGGGTTCTTGAGTTCCTATATGCCATATCAGTCAATAATTTTCTTAAAAAATTCTAATGATAATATAGCAAAGAGTCTCCTTTTGGTTATTTTATTTATTTATACTTCAAATGTTGTCCATTTTCTTAATCTCCCCTCCCCAAGCCCCCATCTAATCACCCTCCCCTTTACCTCTAAGAGGGTACTCCCCCATCCATCCACCAATTCCTACCTCCCTGCCCTGGCATTTCCCTACACTGGGGCATAGAGCCTTCCTAGGACCAAGGTCCTCCCTGCCTATTAAAGCCAGATAAGGCAATCCTCTGCTACATATGTAGCTGGAGCCATGGACCCATGCATGTATATCCTTTGGCTGGTAGTTTAGTTCCTGGGAGCTCTGGGGGGATCTGGTTGATTGATATTGGTCTTCCTATGGGATTTCAATCCCCTAACTCTGCCCTTCGAGTCCCGGGTTCAGTCTGATGGAGGAAGACTGAAGTGTGGTTGCTTCAATGCTACTTAGAAGACATAACAAAAGAACAAAGAGGCTTAATCAAAGGAAACATCAGCTCACACTCAGGCTCATTTCCCAGCCACTGTACAAGTGGAATGTACAAAACTAAGGCACCTGGCACTCGATGAACAAACGTAACTGACTAAATAGAGCATGAATAGCAAGAGCCAACATCCCGACAGAAAGCATCTTCGAATATAGAGTTCTATACAACGCATCTGAATTTTTTTTGCCATAAACTTCTTACCATATGATTAAACAAAAAGAGTATAAGAGTTCGAAATGGTGGAAGTTTCACATCAAATATATATATATATATATACATATATATATATGTATATATATATACATACATACGTATATATTTCCAATTAGCACTTTACATGGTTAAAACACAAAAATTTCATTTTCAACTGTGCAGTCAAGAAGGTAAAAAGAACATAGTGGTACTGACTCCCCAACAATAAGTCTCTTCAGTTTCCTCCTTGCTTTAATAAAAGTGGATGAGAAAAGCCTCTGAAAAGGTCTCAACTCAATCCCATTCCCTAGCCCTGAAATAGACGGATCAGACAAGGAGCAATGGGTTGTTTAAAGGTTCGGTCAGCCAGAGCTATCTGCGACCTTCACTGCAGAGAAGGTAGCTATTACTCACAAGACCTGTCAGATAAGTCCATTTTAATTGCCTCTGGTGTCTGAAAACTCACACGTGTATGAATTTTTGCTCTGAGACAGACACCTCAGCTTCTGGGTGTTTGTCTCTCTTCTTCCATTGCTGTGAACACCCACGGGCCTTTATGGATTCATGCACTCAAGATGTTCTTACTTCTCGCTTACATAGATCAGTCTTTCAATTATTTTTGGTATATTTATCCTCTCTTTATACTTCGAATACTGCTTAAGATAATAATCTATTCAGGATTATTTCAGCAACCTGCCAAGTGTATTTGATTTTGTCACTTAAAAGCTTTGTAAAATCTTCCTGATTATTCTACATGTATCTCTCAAATTTGTCCTGAAACTTTGTTTCCACAAACTATTTCTAAGTTTATATATTCCTTCACATTTGAGCCTCATAATTTTTTCTGCTATAAATGAAAAATGGGAGTGCAAAAATAGGCTATTGAATTTTTCTCAATGAAGAGTGATTATAATAAACAAATGCTTTCTACTCTTTGATTAAGCCTGTGTAAGACACAAGGATTAATTTTAGAGCAATTATAATTATTAAAAATTGTTTCCTGGGGTTGGGGATTTAGCTCAGAGGTAGAGCGCTTGCCTAGCAAGCGCAAGGCCCTGAGTTCGGTCCCCAGCTCCGGAAAAAACAAAAAAGGAAAAAAAATTGTTTCCTGTATTTAATGGATTTCTGCTGTTCTTTCAAAATTTTGTATGATTTAAAGTTTTTAATGTCTTTCCTTTTGACCACTGTTAGTTTACCAGGGTAACAGGTAATTTTTAGAAAGTATATATCAGTGAAACTGATACGTATTCCATTCTTACCTCTTCTTAAAACATGAATGAGTTCCATACTTTTCACTTCAAATATTATCATTTTATTTGTATCAATCTGTAAAATGTTCCAGGAGATGTATGGAATCCCATGAATGAAAAACTGATTCAATCTCATGGTACCAAACAAGATTTAGAGTATTTACTGTGATCCCATTACCAAACTTCCCATTTTGATTTATTACATAATCTTATAAATTGTATTTCAAATACTTCAAACACTCAGACATATGTTAATCATTTCTTTCCTTTTAAATGCTATAGATAAGTGAGCTTTTAAAATATGTGTGTTTATTAAAGATAGGAGCTAAATTTTTCTTTATCGCTCTTGGCAAATATTATCTCTTCTACTTATATTTCACTACCAGTATTGGCTCTTTATCTCAGATATAACTTGGTCATATGTCAGTCAAGAGATCCTGCATGGAAGAGGCCTTGAGTGGTGACAGGGTCTGCTAAACCCAACACGGTCAGAAGGAAAAAGAGTACATCCTAGGAGCACTAACCAAGGATCCTGATACTCAAATTGCTAAGGATGCTAGCAGAGTAAACCTTTAAGATAAGTATTTTGAAATTAGTTGAATTTTCTATAAATAAACTCTGGCTTTTTGATTGAATGTGACACACAGAAATTAATAATATAGCAATCTATCTATCTTCAGTAATCACATGAAAATCAATTCGAACATTTCCAAATTGGGTTTAATAATCTCATGTGCTAAAATGTTTTGTTATTTCAAAGTAAAGAACTTCTCTAATTAAATTACATAGTAAGTAGAAAAGTAATATTTAAGTAGAATAAGAATTTTCCTTTTCCATTTGCTTTCTTTAAACAGGCTAAAAGAAATCTCTTGTCTCAATTTCATAGGATAATATTTGGCACATAAAATAACTTAATAAATGCTGTCACTTGCTTTGTGAGATTATTGTTGCAATTTGAAATATGAGAATTTTATGATCCCTTCGCTCCTTTTTAAATGTTAGACCAAAAATGAAGAAGTTGAAACTTCAACTCTTACAGAGAGACTTTAAGATGAGATCTTAATACATGGAAGGCATTTTCTTAATTTGTAACTGCATGAAGCTGTGTCAGAAAATCCTAAGTACTTATTATTATATTCATGCATCCATGAATCTCTGAACCCTCATTAGAACGGTTCCTATTTTCAAGAGATTATGAGTAATAGGGAGCCACACTCAACAAGGGACAGAGAATAGGTGACTTGGAAATGTTCAGCACTCGTTGGAATTTCACACTCTCTTCTCCCAAATTCTATGATTCCTTACCAAAGATACAGCAGGAAAACATGTAATATCTAAAGTTGGTAGGTGATTGCAAGGAAATAATAACTTCTAACACAGCTTGGCTTTTACAAATGAAATTCAGTGGTTATAATGTCACATGCAAGATATGTGCAATTACAATGAAGACCAAAGCCTTCCTGAAAGGGAACGTGGGCAAAATGTCACAGTGCTGGTAGATAAAAAATTAGTAATTGATTGTGCTGGAAAAGAAAATATGGTTTCTTTAAGAAAGTAGACCTGAACTGCACTCACCCAAGATCCTTTTTTCTGCTTTATCCAACCCCTCTGCCTAGCCAGATACTCCACATCGTTTCTCTGGGTCTCGCCAAGTGAGACTTTCTGATTTATCATTTATGAATTCTTTCCAAACCCCCAGATCTACCTTGGTTTGAAACTCCAGTGCCCAACCTAGTTCGTCCACATTAATATAAGCTGTCACATCCTTGTAGGGTTCCACAAGGACCTCCCATAGCTGCCACTACCCATATATACACTCACTGTTACATTCACTCTCTCTACTCAGCTGGATCTCCCACATCCTTCTCCAGCTTCTAGTACACTTAGTGGCCATGACCAGTGTCATACATCCACAGTTTCCAAATCTCCATATCTAGTCTCATTGCTACACCAAGTATTTCTGGAATAATCTGGCTTACTCTGTTTGCTCCATAACCAATCTTTAGGTTTCCTCTAGGAAGCCCCCTACCAACTCCCAAACAAATGACTGTACTTTACACCCACCCATATCTAATGAATACTTCAGGCTTGTACAGGAAGTACATTCTGTTATCTCTACCTGGCTACATAACATTCAAACCATCTCCATCCTCTCAGCTCAACCCACTTGCACTTCTCCTTTTCTCCACAAACCTGCTTTTCCACCTCAGACTTATAACTAACAAAACCAATTCCACATGTCCTGAGGCCTCTGTTCTGGAAATGTTGGTAACAGAAGGTGATATGCAAGTTTACAAAGGAAAGAAGCAACCAAAAATCCCATCCAGTTATGACTATGAATAATACCAATGAGAAGCATGACAGGAGAAGCCTAAGGGTACAGTGGTGGCACACGTACTTGGTGATTACCAACATTTCTCTAATCAGACATAATCCCCACTCAAGAGAGGAATAACAAATATATGGTCCTGGAAGCCTAGCCATCTATACAGGACAAGTGAAGTCATTTATCTTGAACAAGATCCTACAACCACCCCTACTATGCCAGCATCAATACTGGATACTCTGTAAATATATGTCCTTGCACTCATCATATTCCCTATCATTAAATATTTATAAACATTTATCCTTATATCCACACATAAGTATGTTATTTTTTACCTCTTATCAAGGAAACTTCTCTTTGCAACAGACGGAGACCACTTCAGAAAACCATAACCAGGGTTGTGGCATTCAGTCCCAGTGGATATATTTATAAAACACTTACTCTCCTGAGGCTCAGGGAACATTGTGAATACTGGGCAGAAATTTATAAAAGCAAGACGATCAGGAGTTCTCTGTGAGAGTGTATCTCCTAGTAATACAGAAGTTATATCCATAAAGTCTTACCCATATGACTGCTCCAATCTGAGCTGAACAGGCCTTACATGAAAAGCCATACTGAGAGAAGCCTATAAGGCTTCAATCTTATACAAAGAGAATTATAGGCATTTGAGGAAAGCTGGAAATATGAGGCAACCTTTTCCATGGAAGAGCACACCAATTAATTTTCCAATGTCAAAGAGTCAACTCTTGAATCATAAATACAGGTGGTGTACAATGGACTTAATAGTTTATATTTATTATATATATACATATATATAAATATATACATACCTATTTATGTATATATACATATATTCATGTAAAACAGTTAGAGACAAAAAGAGGAGTATAAGGGAGAATTTGAAGGAAGAAAAGTAAAGGGAGAATAAATTATTCTTAAAAAACAAAATAAATATTACAAAACAGAAGTTTCAGAGGTGGATCCCTGTGTGGGACTGAATTTTCCTTTAGTGTAAGGAAGGAAACAGAGGCTCAGTAGGAAAAACTCCAACATTCCTAAATAATACACATACTTGTTTTCTTATTCTTAACAGAGAATATTGTTCTCTGCTGAGGTATGGATTTTAGGATTGTGTTTCTACTATAACTTAAATAACTTTTTACTTTCAAACTGTTTTTAAAGATTGGGAAATATTCTGTTATAGCCCTAAACTAATTAGTCTGGTTTAATGTAGATTTTCAAGTTTCTTTCTGATTCTAGGAATCAGGATACAAACTTTACAAGCAATTCAGAGTGATTAAGATCCTGCACATATCATTGCTTTAAAGAAGGCCTGAGGGCAACAACAGATGAACTTGATCCATCTACACTTTTTCAGAGGTATAGACTGGAGGTTATGCCTAGGGTACCATGAGGTTTTCTTCTAATTATTGTTAGAATCTCCCAGGCTACTTGTCTTGTGTTTTATCATCTCCTCATGCTTAGTACATGATATAAGTGCATCTCTGGCATGTTCTATACATTTATTACTGAGACCCAGTTATTTTTTTCTAGATTTTGCTAATGGGCATCTTCAGCTATGCATCCCTTCTTATCAGATTTTTAACTTGCTATCCTTAAATGGAAACATATAATAAAGAACAACAACTATTACTACCACAATGACAACATCAACAACAATGTTGACGACAACATATCTTTTGAAAAGTGAAAAATTAATCAGGAGACCCAAACTCAGAAGCAAAAATACACCACGTTCTCCTTCCTATGAAGAACTTTGCCTATAATGTATATGCATTCAGGTAGTTGTAAATGTGAAAAAAAACCTAAGCATTTTGAAAGGAGACCAACAGAGCATCACATTAGCTGATGAACATTTGTCAAAATAAAGCATACAACATGATTGAGTACAGGAAACTGGCAGGAGGAGTTATCACTTCAAGAGAGAAATTAGGCTAATAGGGGAGGAAGAATTTGGGAGAAAGAATAGTTACAAAACTGTCAAAGGGATCTCTAATATTTCATGTGTTGATTTAAAAAGAACATGAAAGTTAAAATGTTCTTATTCATATACTTATCTGGTAGCAAGAATTAGAGTTTCATTATTGTAAGACTGATATGAATATTTAAAATATATTACCTGTAGGGTCATTGTTTAAGTTTCAATGAAGGACTGTCTTAGGTGGGGTTTCTATGGTCTTGATAAAGCAACATAAACAAGAGCAACCTGTGGAAGGAAAGCTTTATTTCATCTTGCAAGTATCAGGGCACATTCCATTATTCAGAGCAAGAACTCATGTCAGGAAACCCATCCAGAGGTGTTCTTACTGGCTGGCTTCCACCCCATGGCTTGCTCAGTCTGCTTTGCTTCTGTGTTTGTTTATTCCTTTTACATTCTGATCAAGTCCCTTCATGGCGAATCATATCTCTCCACTGATCTCAAAAAGGCAGTCCAGGTAGGGGAAGGCAATCTAAAGCAGGCAACAGAGTCAGAGACAACCCTCACTCCAACTGTTACCTGCGCCTTAGGTTACTCAACGCCCAACCCTACCTACCCTTGGGAGTTGAAGGTGAGGTGGCACAGAATCAATAACACAGATTCCAAGAGCAGATGCGAAACTCCACAGCAAGCTCTTTGAGCAGTACTGCAAGCTCCCTTAATAGCCTCCACCCATGCCCCATTGGTTCCAAAAAAGCATCTCTTCTAAACAGCAGTTCCCAATTGGCTTACATTGTCTGAAGGAGCAAACCTTGGTCTCTCAGGCCATCCTCAATTCGATCTTCTTGCAGGAGATGCTTCTGTGCCTTCATAGAGGTATTCTACCATTCCTGCTACAGAGCCACATGAAGACCAAGCTGCCTATGTGCAACAAATGTATGAGGGGAGTGTGAGGTCCAGTCCATGCATAGTCTTTGGTTAGTGGTTTAGTCTCTATGAGCCCCCATGTGCACAGACAAATTGACTTTGTAGGTCTTCTTGTGCTGTCATTTACCCCTCAAGCTCCTTCAATCCTTTCATGCACTCTTGCAAAAATCTCTTGGATTTTAGACTAATGTTTGGCTGTGGATCTTTGCATCTGTTTCCATAAGCTGTTACATGAAGCTTCTCAGAATACATTGATACTATGATCCTGTCTGAAAGCACAGCAGAGTATTATTAATAGAATGAAGGGTTGGCTCTCTTCCATTGGGTGGGTCTTAAGTTGGGTCATTCAGTTGGTTGGCCACTCCCTCAGTCTCAGCTCCGTCTTTATCCCTGCACATGTTACAGGCTGAACAAATTTTGGGTTGAAGGTTTTGTGGGTGAATTGGTGTCTGCCTCCCTAAACTGGAAGACCCACTTCACATCACCAACTGCTAGGAGTCTCAGTTTGGGTCACCCTCATAAATTCCTGGAGCTTCCTTGTCCTAAGTCTCCAGCTAGTTCCAGAGATGTCCCCCAACTCCACAGATTTCTCATCTAACCCCAAAGATGCCTCCTACTGCACAGATTTCTATTCTCTTTCCCAGCACGCTCCTGTCCACACCACCCTGTTCATCCCACATCTGATACCCATGCCATTCCCCTCCCTACTTTGCTCCCACTCATCACTCCCTCCACCTACCTCTGATGAGAAAGGGTATTCCACAAATGGTGATGTCCGAATGTAACTAACTACAAGAATGCAAATGGATCCTTATTTATCACCCTTCACAAAATTCAAAACTGACTGTATCAAAGACTTTAACCAGACTAAAACCAGATACACTAAATCTAATAGAATACAATGGGGAACTGTCTTAAACATGTTTGCCAGGAGACAACTTCGTGAACTGAACACCAATAGCACAGATACTAAGATCAGCAACTAATAAACATTGCCTCATAAAACTAAGAGGTTTCTGTAAGACAAAGGATATCATCAAAAGGACAAAATGGTGGCCTTTAACATGGAAAAGATCTTCCTCTCACCAAATGTACTTCTCACAGAGGACTAATATCCAAAACATATAAAGAACTTGAGAAATTAGACATCAGTAAACCAAATAACCCAACCAGAAAATGGGTTACAGAACTAAACAGAGAATTCTCTACAGGGGAATATCTAATGACTGTGAATCACTTAAATCATTTTCAAAGTTCTGAGTTATCAGGGAAATGCAAATCAAAAGGACTCTGAAATTCCATATTGTATCCATGATAATGGCTAAGATCAAAAGCTAAAGTGACAGCACATGCTGGAGAGGATGTGAAGCACATAGAAACAGTCCTCCACTACTGGTGGGAGTCTAAACTTGTATAATCGCTCTGGAAATCAATCTGACAGTTTCTCAGAAAACAAGCAATAGTTCTACCTGAAGACCCAACTATATCACTCCTGGTCATATAACTAGAAAGTGCTCCACCATACCGCAAGGACACTTGCTCAACTATGTTTATATTAGCTTTATTCGTAATAACCAGAAAGTAGAAAGAATGTAGATGTCGCTTATCCAAAGAATGGATGAAGGAAATATGGTACATTTATACAATGGAATACTACTCAGCTATTTTCATTTTATTTTATTTAAAAATTTATTTATTTACATCTCAAATGGCCACCCATCTATTCTGCCTTCACAGGTTTTTGCCTCCCATTACCCCAACCTTTCTCCTCTGAGAAGTTGCACCTTCCCTACCACCCCCTGACCCTGGATTTCCTCTGCTATAGTGTATCAAATCTCTAAAGGATTAGGCACATCCTCTTCCACTGAGGCTAGAAAAGGCAGCCATCTGATACATACGTAGCTCAGCATCTGGAAACTTCTAGGAGTCCATGTTAGTTGACACTGTTGCTTTTCTGGTGGGGTTGCCATCCCGTTCAAGGCCTTTATTCCTTCTCCTAACTCTTCCATAGGAGTCCTGAGCCTCTGTCCCATGTTTGTCTATGAGTATCTTCATCTGTCTCCATCAGCTACTGAGTAGGACAGCTAGGCTAAGCTCCACTGTGAAAACACAACATACATGAATCTCACTAAAAGTGTCACTGACTGTTGCCTACCCACGGTGTGGTTCTCAAGTTGGGCCAGTCACTGGTTGGACATTGCTTCAGTATCTGCTCCAACTTTGTCCCTGCATTTCTTTTAGACCGAACCATTTTGGGTCAAAAGTTTTGTAGATGGGTCCCTCCCCTGGGGGTCCTTCTGGCTGCTGGAGGTGATCTCTTCAGGTCCCATATCTTCAGTTATTAAAAACAAAGACATCATGAATTTGGCAGGCAAATGCATGGGACCAGAACATATCATTCTGATTGAGGTAACCCAGACCCAAAAGACATGCATGGTATGTTCTTACTTATATGTGGTTATTAGCCATAAAGGACAGGATAACTGTGGTACATCTACACAATGGAATATTACTCAGCTATCAAAAACAATGACTTTATGAAATTCGTAGGCAAATGGTTGGAACTGGAAAATATCATCCTGAGTGAGGTAACCCAATCACAGAAAGACACACATGGTATCCACTCATTGATAAGTGGCTATTAGCCCAAATGCTTGAATTACCCTAGACGCCTAGAGCAAATGAAACTCAAGACGGATGATCAAAATGTGAATGCTTCACTCCTTCTTTAAAAGGGCAACAAGAATACCCTTGGCAGGGAAGAGAGAGGCAAAGATTAAAACAGACACAGAAGGAACACCCATTCAGAGCCTGCCCCACATGTGGCCCATACATATACAGCCACCCAATTAGACAAGATGGATGAAGCAAAGAAGTGCAGGCCGACAGGAGCCGGATGTAGATCGCTCCTGAGAGACACAGCCAGAATACAGCAAATACAGAGGCAAATGCCAGCAGCAAACCACTGAACTGAGAATAGGACCCCCGTTGAAGGAATCAGAGAAAGAACTGGAAGAGCTTGAAGGGGCTCGAGACCCCATATGTACAACAATGCCAAGCAACCAGAGCTTCCAGGGACTAAGCCACTACCTAAAGACTATACATGGACTGACCCTGGACTCTGACCTCATAGGTAGCAATGAATATCCTAGTAAGAGCAGCAGTGGAAGGGGAAGCCCTGGGTCCTCTAAGACTGAACAGCCAGTGAACTAGACTGTTGGGGGGAGGGCGGCAATGGGGGGAGGATAGGGAGGGGAACACCCATAGGAAGGCGAGGGGGGAGGGGGATGTTTGCCCGGAAAAAGGGAAAGGGAATAACACTCGAAAGGTATATAAGAAATACTCAAGTTAATAAAAAAAAAAAAAGAAAGAAAGAAATACTCAAGTTAAAAAAAAATCTACAGACCCAAAGAAGCTAAGTAACACGATGGACCCATGGGGGAATGATTGAATAGTCTCAGAAGGGAATATAAAATAGACATCAGAGTTTGCTTTCTAATAGCACCAATGACTGTCAGCCAAAGTGTGGCCTCACTACCAGTGACTCGGACGGTTGAGCAATAATCACTAATCAAGAAAAGTCACTATAGTCTTGACAGCAGTCAATCTGGTGGGACATTTTCTTTCTAGTTGAGGTTCACTCTTCCTAAATGACTCTAGCTTATGCCAAATTGACACAAAATTGGTCATCAGAAAGACAAGTTTTGAGGGAGTTTATGCTTCATCTCCTCTGTTCTTTCCCTGTCAGTGAACTGAGATGTGGAGATAAAATGCTAGGTCGTTGTTGAGGCCTTAGCAAGTACACTGTACATCAGCCTTAGAAATGTGCATTAAGACACATTATGCAAATGCCACTGTTAAGAAAAAGGAAAAAACAATACACAGTTTCTCTTAACTTTTCCTGCAATTTGATATTTAAAACCTAAATGTTTCCCTACTGTGGCTGTCCTTTTATTATTTATCATACCTCAAAAAACAAAAAACACTATGAGGGAAACTATTAGTATTTTTATCATGAGCGTGCTAGTAGTAAGGAGACTGAAGAATTTTGTTATGGTGGAAACTATGTGGAATACAATCTCTTTCAAAATCTTCACTACATAATACCTTGTCACCTTTCTTTTTCATATTGTCCTTTGATAACCCAAGAAACCACACACACATACATACATAAATATTTAAATAATTTGGTAATATCTTATTGCTTAATTGTAAAGAATTGGATGTTTGGCAAATAGTATTTTAGAACAGATGCCACGACAGATGCACACAATTTTTTATCCTTAACATCAAAATATAAATATGTATAACTATAGCATCTGGGATCATTGGATGCTATGATTGTTCAGGTTGTAGACGTTTTATGTTTTGTCCTAACCTGATTTTATGTCTGTTCCTAATATTCAAAGAAGATGGTAATCAGAATATAATAAATTTTACAAGACATCATCATATCTTTATTACATTATTATACCTTATATCTTTTGTTGTTATTGTTATTCAAAACAGGGATTCTCTGTTACTGAGTTCTGGATTTAAAGGTATGTGTACTACAGCTGGGGTTACTTATTATTTCTAATGACACACTTTCAAACATAAGTTATAGAAGTTTTCCAATAAATAAATAATTTAATTTCTCTTTTCTTTAATTCTTTAATCCTTTTTAGAGTCCAAGCTTCATTCCCCTCCTGCTCTGTTCCCTGACCTCTTCCCATCCTATACATCCCAGCCTTCCAGAGGATTTCCCCACCCCTCATCCCCACCCTACTAAGCCTCCAAACTCCCTGGGGTCTCAAGTCTCTCAAGGATTAGGCATACCTTTTCTTACTGAGGCCAGAATAGGCAGTCCTCTGGATTTGTAGGCTTTCTATCTAGCTAGTGTATGCTGCCTAGTTGTTGGCTTAGTGTGTGAGAGAGCTCTGGTTCCAGGTTAGTTGAGACTGCTGGTTTCCAATAGGGCTTCTCCTCCTCCTTAGATTTTTCCAGCTTTTATCCAATTCAACCACAGAGGTTCCTGCTTTTGCCCATTGGTTGGGTGCTAGTATCTGCCCTGACTGTTTCAGCTGCCTGTTGGATCCCTCAGAGGACAGGCATGGTAGGCTCCTGTCTTCAAGCACACCACAGCATCAGTAACAGTGTCAGAGCCCTGGCCTTCCCTTGAGCTGGATCCCAATTTGGGACTGTCGATAGATCTCCTTTCTCTCATACTCCTCTCCATTTTTGTCCCTGCAGTTCCTTCAGACCAAAACAATTCTGGGTCAGAGCTGTTGATTGTGGAATGGCAACCCTATCCCTCCACCTGATGTCCTGTTCTTCCACTGGAGGTGGACCCCACAAGTTACCCCTTCCCACTGTAGAGCACTTCAACCAAGGTCTCTCCCTTTGACTCCTGAGAGGCTCTCACCCCCCCCCCCCCGCCCAGGTCTCTGGTATTTTCAAGAGTGTCCCCTAACATCCTAACTCCCTAGTTTGCCTGTTTCTATTCTTTCTGCTCACCATCAGGGCTTCAGTCCTATTCCCCTCCCCCAGTACCTGATCATTTCCCCACCCATCCCTTCCTTTCCCCTCTCCCACCAAAGTCCCTCCCTATCAAAGTGCCTCATGCATTCTCACTAAAATCAAATGATCACACTTCCTGAGTCACTTAACATCAGGGAGGCCTGGTCGTTGCTGAAGACAAAACAGTGAGGGCATTGTCTGTGAAAGAGGGAACATGGTGGTAGCTGGGAGGAGTGGAGGGAGGGGTGTATTGTATAAGACAAGAGTCTATTTTCAATAATTTCTACGAATTCAGAAAATGTCTTAATTTGGATAAAAATGCTAACTCTTTATTACCTTGAAAATATATTTAATTAAACATATCTACAATTTTCTGAGGAACCTCCAAATTGATTTTCAAAGTAGTTGTACCAGTTTGCAATTCCACCAGCAAAGGAGGAATGTTCCTCTTTCTCTACATCATCACCAATATGTGTTGTCACCTGGGGTTTTGATCTTAGTCACTCTGACTGGTGCAAGGTATAAGTTCAGGGTTGTTTTAATTTGCATTTCTCTGCTCACTGAGGACTTTAAACAATTCTTTAGGTGTTTCTCAGCCATTCAAGATTCCTCTGTTATGAAATCTCAGTTTATTTCTATACACCATTTTTTTGATTGGGTTGTTTTTTGGTGATTAGCTTCTTGAGTTCTTTATATATTTCGGATGTTACTCCTCTATCAGATGTGGGGTTACTGAAAATTGTTTCACCAATCTGGAGGATGCTGACTTATCTTAGGGACTGTGTCCTTTGCCTTACAGAAGCTTCCCAGTTTCATGAGATACCATTTATCAATTCTTGATCTTAGAGGATGATCCATTGGAATTCTGTTTAGAAAATTTGGAGGTTCCTTTCCTCAGAAAATTGAAAGTAGGCCTACCTGAAGACTCAGAAATACCACTCTTGGGGATATACCCAAAATATGCCCTACCATGCCACAGGGGCACCTGTTCCGCTATGTTCATAGAGGCGTTATTTGTGATAGGCAGAAGCTGGAAACAACCCAGATGTCCCATTACAAAAGAATGCATACAGAAAATGTGGTTCATTTATACAGTGGGATACTACTCACCTACTAAGAACAAGGACATTCTGAGTTTTGCAGACAAACGAAGGGAACTAGAAAAATATCATTCCGAGTGAGGTAACTCAGACCCAAAATTACATGCACAGTATGTTCTCACCAATAAGTGGATATTAGCCAAAAAAAAAAAAGTAAAGAAAAGTAAAGAAAACAAAGTTCAGAATACCAAAGATACAGTCCACAGAACTCAGAAAGATCAACAAGCTTAAGGGCCCAAGTGAGGATGCCCCAGTCTCACTTGGGAGGGAGAAGAAAGCAACCACAAGGGGGGACAGAGGGAAGGACAGGGGAGGGAAAGTGGATGGGGGTGGGGAGAGAGGAGAACATGAGCAGTATTGGGTGTGGGAAGCAAAAAGAATGGGAGGGAGGAGGTTGGGAGGACCTTCCAGAATGTACCAGAGACCTGGGAAGTGAGATATTCTCAGGACTCCAAGGGCAGAACCCTAGATGAAATTCCCTATAGTGGGAAAAGGGAGTTTGTAGAGCCCACCTCCAATATAAAGACAGGGTATCAAGTGAGGGAAAGGGTTGCTATCCCACAGTCAGTACTCTAACCCATAATTCTTCCTGTCTCAAAGAACTACAGGGGTGAAAATGGAAAAGAGCCTGAGGTTCAGGGACAGGCCCAAAGTAGGATCCAGCTCAATGGGAGGCCCCAAGACCTGACACCATTACTGAGGCTATGGGGTGCTCCCCAAAACAGTCCTATGACAACTGCCCTCCAAAAGACCAAGCAGCTGAAAGAGTCAGATACAGATATTTGTACCCAGCCAATGAACAGAAGCTGCTGACCCCTGTGGTTGAATTAGGGAAAAGCTAGAGGAAGCTGAGGAGGGCAACCATGTAGTAGGACCAGCAGTCTCAATTAACCTGGACCCCTGAAATCTCTCAGACAGTGGATCACCAACCAGGCAGCATATACCAGCTGAGATGAGGCCCCCAACACATACACAGCAAAGGACTCCTGGGTCTGGGCTCAGTTAGAGAAGAAACACCTAACCCTCAAGTGACTGGAAGCCCCAGGAAGTCTAGAGGTCTGGTGGGGGGGGGCATCCTTGTGGAGAAGGAGTTGGTGGGACAGGCAGGAGGTATGGGAGGTAGAACAGTCAGAGGGTAGACCAGGAGGGGAATAAAATCTGGAGTGTAATAATAAATAAATAAATAAATAAATAAATAAATAAATAAATAAATAAATAAGATAAGAAAAGTTTCAGAAAAATGTGGAAAAAATAATTCTGTAGTTCTTAAAAGTTACATTGAATAGTCACAGAAAACCCCCAAAATATACATCCATATAGATCTATTTTGTGAGAAAAATAAATATACTTTATATGTAATCCCAATGTAGCTCTGAATTTATCCTGAATAAGTAAAACAGTCCTGTGGGGAATGAAACCCCTGGATCAGCCTGTCCCATCATTTTAGTTTAGTATCAATCAATGAGGTATTGTCTATGTTAGTTTTAACATTTTCCTTTTGGTTTCTGAAAAATTTTCAACTAGGTGGTTTGAGAGTATCATGGTTTAAATGCACCATGTTGTTACTGTCACTACTTAGCTATTACATTCTTTGTATCAAATTGAAATAATGGTTTTATTTTCGTTATTCTGTAATAACCTCGATCCGTGTCTTTATAAGATAATATTCCGTGAATTTTTTGTATGAGTAAATGCCGGAAGTACACTTGAGTGGGTTGGTGAAATTGTATTTATTCTTCCCTAAGTATCATAGATAATTATCCAACCTTGAACTTCTCCTAAGCTTTCCCTAGAATTTATCATCTTTCAAACTTACAATCTGCAATTAGTGAAGCTTCTTAGTTCCATCCAAGCTTTTCTTATTAGCATATTTAATGAAGTTGAATTTTAAAAAGAACATAGTAATAAGTATTTTTTTATATAAACGAAAGATTCTCTGGTTTGAGCCAGTAAGAGTAAGGACATTTGGGGGCTGGAGAGATGGCTCCACAGTTTGTGCGCATGCTCATCTCACAGGAGCCTGAGGTTCAGTTCACAAACCCAGCTGGTAAACAGCGAGATCTGCCACTCTACTTCCGGGACATCCGATGCCCTCTCTGGCCTCTACATGCATCAGGTATACACACGGTGTCCATATACACATAGAATAAAACACAAATAGTTTTTTTTCCTTTTTTTTTTTCCGGAGCTGGGGACCGAACCCAGGGCCTTGCGCTTCCTAGGCAAGAGCTCTACCACTGAGCTAAATCCCCAACCCCCACACAAATAGTTTTTAAAGTAAAGGCGTATAATAAAAATTTTATAAGCGATGATATAAAAAGGAGTTTATAGTAGTTTAAAATTAGTAATAAAAATTTAAGTAAATAAAATTTACTTTATTCTTCTTAAACATTTTACCATTTAAAGTATTTACACTGGTTCAGAAAAAATTAGTTTTGTTGTTGTTGGCTTTGGGAGATTGATTTTTTGCACAAAAAGGAGGATATAAAATTAGTTCTGCAGTTAGGAAAGTTAGACAAGGAAACAAAGACAGAAAAAAGGCTCTGTGGCCATAGAAACTCCCTATAAATCAAAGGAGAACTAATTAATTCCTAATATCAGAATAAAACAAACATTTTGAAGCTGTACAATTCACCTACACATTACTATGAATTGAACTTGTAGACCAGAGTCATTAACTCTTGTGTTCCTTTTCTAAAAACATATCCATACCCTTTCCTTTGATAAACTGCACCTTACTTGCTTAAAAATAAGTATTAGACAGAAAAGGACTATTACCGGCTCTATGATAAAATGCTAATTATAGAATGGCCCATATCAAAATAGAAGAGATTAAATAATTTTCTAAAAGAATCACCCAGTAATTAATTATACCACACCCGAGAAAATGATACAGAAAAGAGGTTCTTTATGCTAAAAAATAAATATAAATGACTGGGATTTATCTGAGACTATGTCAGTGACAGTTATGTTAAAACATAAAAGTGGTGACAAAAGAGGTGACAGTCAAGACAGTATTGCTGCCTGTGTCTTGGACTACTCACTATAGGAACCTACCTGCCCCGGGGGTTGGAGGTGAGGTGACACAGGTGAGAAACACTAAGCTCATCTGAACGCTACTGCCAGTTCCTTTAATACCCTCCACCTCTGCCCCATGGGTCCCAAGAAAGCATCTCTTGTAAACAGCAGTTCCCAGTTGGCCTACACCAGCAATCCTTGGTCTCTCAGGCGGTCCTCAATTAGATCCTCCTGCAGAAGATGCTTTTGCAGCTGTGTGGCTGCTGGGCATTTACATAGAGGTGGTCCTGCTCTTCCTGCTACAGGTATCTTAGGAAACATTGCCTAAAAATTGCCTAAGAATCTTGTAAAATGTGAATCAGGAAGTGACTTCCAGATTAGAAGATGCCTAATAATCTATGGGATTTACTAAAACAAGTGCAAATGCAGACACCAAACAATGCAGGGGGGGTTTAAGGAAGCAGCTAGGTAAATTAAGGAAAATTGTCATGGCATTTCAACCAGAGTCAAAATAAGCTCTCAGTCAATACCTCCTTTGCAAGTTTTGAATGGAGATCCCAATAAACACATGAACGGGTGAAATGAAGGGAAAAAGTGAAATTTTTCACAGTCAAGTTGCCTCTATGAGAAACCCGAGGTTAATCCCACTGGGCATCAGGTTTTCTCAGTTTCTTCTAGACATTTTAGGAAACAATGAAAAATTAAACCCTATCTTAAATTTTACAAGCATTTAGTAATGGCGACCTACTTCTCAACACTTGGTGAGGCAAAAATACACAAATGAATACTTGTATTATCTCGTAGTTTTATTATACCATAATATATGACACAATGGAATTATAATTTTAATATTATGTAATAATTGTAATCACATTCTGTATAAGACACATTATAACTGATAAGTAATTCAGTTCATTTAATCATATCCTCTGTAAAAACAAGGAGACCATTCATGATCTTAGAAGACAAACTTGATCTTACATTGAAGTTGACTTTGAGAAAAGGTTGACTTTGTCTAAAGGCTGAGGTTTCTCACTCTGCTATTAATGACTACATTTATTTTGTATTTACTCACATACTTTCATACTTATGAAATTCTTATATACTCTTTCTTTAAAACTAGACATATTTTGGCTCAGCAAAGAGTAATACGTGTTTTTATTCAGCTTCCTCCTGAGTATCACATAGAAGAAAAAAGCATACAAAGATTGTCATCATCTTTCTCTTCTTCGCTTTTTCTCTTTTTCTCCCTTCTCCTCTGTTCCTCCTAGTTCTCCTAGTTCTCCTCCTCATCTCATTTATCCTCCCTCTCTTTTCTCCCTCTCCCTCACCCTTCTCCTGTCCTTTTTCTCCTCCTCCTCTTCCTCTTCTTTTCTTTTTCCTTCTCCTTTCTCCTCTTTCTTCCCCCTCCACCCCTCTTCCTGATCTCAGACATTTATTCCTCACCAATCAATTCATCCTCTCTAGTCTTTTATCTCTCTCTCTCTCCCCCCCCTCTCTCTTCCTCCCATCCCTCTTATAGATGTGTAAATTAATCTTGGTTTAATTGGAATACTGCTATTCCCATGGTTAGGTCTAATTTTTATCCCACCCAGATATCCTGACCTCTGAACACCACAGTAAAGACATCAACTTTTAAGACTATTTTAAATATAACATTATGCATCATATATGACACTTGATCCTTTATAAATAATGTAATATATTAGACCTATGTTTAACTATGTCACTGTTGAACAAAGTTCATGTAGCAAAATGCCAATACGTCCCATTTCATCTTATTCCAGTAAAAATTGGCAGATGTAAGGAGGTACAGAATATCTCAAAGTAAGTGGCAGTTAAAAATAACAACAAAAATATATTATAATAGTGGAATAAAATTTATTAAAATAAATATCAGAGAAGACCAATAGAAGTTTTATCAGAGAGTGAAAGAGATTTTAGGTGAGTATGTCATAATATCTCTATACCTTTGAAAGTTCTTCCATTTTTATTTAAAGTCCAATCTTTGTTTCCCCACAAGTTTCCTCTGTGACACATTTTTCATTACCTTGCACAGAATATAATGAGATATAATTTTAACAGCATGATCATTGTGATGTGAGATCTTGTTGTCTATCACAGCAAACTCAACACACACAGACTATCTCTTCCTCAGTGTTCTGGTTACATTATAGCAAAGTGCTATGGTTGTCAAACTTTATGACATAGTAGAGTTGATAAATCCTTTGAAGTCACCTGTAATTGTAGGTAATAAACAATCTGTCAAACTTTTCACCATCAGATATTATGGTTCATTTATAATAGAAACACTCTCTAAATGTAAATGAGTGTTTTACATGGAAAACAGTGCAAAAGGTAAAGAACTTTGCTCTCTGAAATATAATGAGTTCTGATTGTAATTTACAACATGATGATAAGAAGTCGATTGCCATTATGCATCGTTCTTAATTTCACTTAAAAAGCAGTTAAATTTCAAATTGAAAGAAAATTTTTCCTGCAGTTTTCAATGTGAGCAGATATAATTCTGTAATACTTCATGTTTAATAAGATGAATAAAATTATAAGGCTGTTTGTTATAAATTATCTTTTTTTAACCAAACTCAAATGTTCATATATAATTTTCTGGCTCCAAAGAGTTAAAGTCGGTTTACCGCTGATATAGGGACATGCTAACAGCAAGGGATCTTAATGCTAAAGCACCAGTCACTAAAGACAGACACCATGGCCATGGTGGCCTATGAATAATACACCTCAGAGGACAGACACAGTTTCTCTGTTTGGTTTTTACTAAAGATAGTCCCTATGCTAATAAATCAGGAGAGGTGAGGTGTGATTAATAACTTCACTCAGCTCCTTTTGAGAAATGGAAGAGGCTATAAATTAGAAGTAGAAGCAGAAGGGACGAAAGCTAAATGGTAGAAGAAAGGAAGCAGCACATTAAGTCAAAAACAAGAGGGAATGCAATATACACACAATAACATTATGTCGCCCTGAAAATTTCACACAGGATAAAATGTTTCTTCCTTGATAGGTTTATCTTGCTTTACATGATGAGCCACAGTTTCAATCATTTTGTAAACAACTTAAGTTCATTCTTATTAAGGGCTGAATAATACTTTACATTCATATCATATTTTTCTTTCTCATTCTTTTGTTGCTGGGCACATAGACTTATTTATTGACTTGTCGATGATGAATAGTACCACAATTAACATAGCCATGTAGATATAAAACACAGAAATAGAAGAAAAATTGAATTAGTATGAAATAGGATGGGAGCTCTTGCCAGAATAATACCATGATTGAGAGTTAGGTAGGGTTTTACACAGTATCATGCTTAGACATGTAGCTACTGTTAATTAACTTAATGATATTCTAGGGGATGCAATGGCCACATGTCTAACTATATAGAATAGAGAACCTGAACTTTAGGGACAAGAAAGTAATACTCTGGTACCTAAGGCTCAAGGAACAGTCCTAAAGAGAGGAAGAAAAACTTTAAGATTCAGAAGATCAGGAAGTCTGCATTTGATTGCATCTCCCAGTGATATCAAAGGCTCAAGCCATATGTTTCATCAGGAGAACTGCTGAACTGTGAGTTCTTAAAGAATGAGACCAACAAACTTTGCTTCCATTTCCCCTCCTGTGGATATTTTTCCCCTTTTAAGAAGGAGTGGGACCATCCACATTTTGGTCATCCTTCTTGAGCTTCCTGTGGTCTGTGGATTGCATCTGATTGAATCTTGGGTAATTCGAACTTTTTGGCTAATATCCACTTATCAACGAGTGCATACTAAGTGTGTTTTTCTGTGATTGAGTAAACTCACTCAGGATGATATTTTCTAGTTCATTCCATTTGCCTATGAATTTCATGAAGTCATTGTTTTTGTTAGCTGAGTGCTACTCCATTGTGTAGATTGTAGACCACATTTTTTTAATCCATTCCTCTGTTGAAGGGCATCTGAGTTCTTTTCACTTTCTGGCTATTATAAATAAAGCTGCTATGAACATAGTGGAGCATGTGTCTTTGTTATATGTTGGAGTATCTTTTGGGTATATGCCCAAGACTCAAGGAATGGCCATTCAGAGCCTGCCCTGCTTGCGGCCCATATATGTACAGCCTACAAAACTAGCTAAGATTGATGAAGCTAAAAAATGCATGCTGAAAGGGACTAGATATAGATCTCTCCTGAAAGACACATCCAGAGCATATTCAATACAGAGGCCAATGCTAGCAGCAAGCCACCAAACTGAAAACCCCTTTGGAGGGAATTAGAGCAAGTATTAAAAGAGTTGAAGGAGCCTACAACCCCATAAAAACAGTAATGCCAACAAACCAGAGCTTCCAGGGACTAAACAACTACCAAAAGACTATACATGGACTGACCCAGGGCTCCAACTGCATATGTAGCAGAGAATAGCCTTGTTGGGGCACCAGTGGAAGGGGAAGCCCTTGGTCCTGCCAAAGTTGGACCCCCAGTGTAGGGGAATATGAAGGGACAGTAAGGGGGATGTATATAGGGAATACCCGTATCGGGTAGGGGGAGGGTGAGAGGAGGGAATGGGGGCTTATGGACAGGAAATTGGGAAGGGGAATAACATTTGAAATGTAAGTAAAGAAATATATCTAATAAAAAAGGAAAGAATGAGACCAATAAACATTTGAAAGTCGACCAAGTAAAGCATGTGAGGCCTCAGATCTTACCAAAGAACTATAGGCAACTAAGGAAAGCTGAGACTAAAAAGTTTGTCTTCCGCAGGAGAAGAACACACCAATTAGTTGTCCGTTTCCAAACACTGATCCTTGAAAACATACATAGAGGTGGCATTATATGAACTGAACAGGTTAAATATAGGAGCATATATGTACATATGCCTGAAATTAGTTAGTTTAAAACAGAAGAAGTCATAAATCCACAGAGAGGGGTTGAAAATAGGAGGGTTTGGAAAGGAGACAGGAAAATGTAATTAAAAAAAGAATAAAGAAAAAGAACAGAGTACCCTTCCAAAGAGTTAGAAAAGATAGGAAAACCAATAGAGAAAATGGCTGTGGGCACCCTAACTGGTATACTTTCATTTCCATGGAACTTCTGAAACAAACCATTTGGGTTAGACAACAAGGGAAATTCGTATACTGAGGAACCCTATAAAACATTCAATCCAGAAGTCCAAATACAGCTATATAACCAGCAGAAACTAAGAGCTTGCCTCATAACCCTTTTTATTTTCAAAAAATATTTCCATTTTTCACCCTTTGTCCTTCCCAAATTCTGGTCTTTTATTTTCCCTAGACAGTCAGTTCTTTGCCTGTCTAACAGAGTGGACTCAGTATTAGCCAACTACATTCATATCCTGGTCTTTACTACAACACACAGTTTGAGTGAGTATTGAAGTAAGTAGATTTGGGAAAAGTTGGAGGATTGAGGTATGATCAAAATAGAGGATACACCCTCAAGGAATTAAGATACTTAAGAGTAAATTTTCATCTCCAGCATTCTTAGTGAGGTTTTTCCTTAACATCATTGTGAACGCATCACCATTAACACAAGACTAATAAACAGCAGTTAAAAAAACTCAATAGGAAAAGAAAATATCTTTATGTGCTGATGTGAAAGCTGGCCTTAATATGTCACTAGAAACCTAAGGCAATATCAGTCCAAGGTCAAGGGATCATGATAGATGGTTGAGCAGTCACAGAGATTTTAGGTACACCCAAGTCTCCTAGTCTAAGAATGGGAGAAAGCAGAACATTTGGCTACTAATTATCTGATTATGAAGCTCCTAACATTGGTCAGTTATCTTGGAAGTCAAGAAATAATATATTCTGGAAAAGGATGTTGTGTCACCATGCCGTAAGAGGAGTGAATGGGAGAGGTAAATGAGTACAAAATGAATAAACAAAGCAAATACAAGTCAGATGTAAAGATAAAAATCATAAACTAGGAAAAAATATATGTTTACACAAATGGTCACATACATGCCTATAAACATTTATAGAAAAGTCAGGAATTGGAACAGGGAAAAACACACATACCAAAACCCATATGGTCATGCCTATTATGTAAAGTAGTGCAAGATTTACATGCTACCTATGCATCTCCTCGTATGTAAAACAATGTCTAGATGACATGTGAATATAAAGCAAATGGCATAGCTATAATGCAGGGTTTAGGAATCGATGCTTGCCCTCTCCAAATATCTGTATTTTTATTATAGTTGCAGTTTTTTTCAGAATATTTTCAACTCACCCTTGGTTGACATGTAAACTGGTGGAACCTAACAGTACAGAGGGATGACAATATATACATACATGTGTGACTACCAACAAGAATATAGAAATAGAATACTCTACTGTCTTAGTAATAAATTCAACTTATAATTAATATTGGGAAGCAGTGATTGGAGACTTGTAATGCAGCAAGCATTTTATAAAATTCCATTTTTTCCAAGACAGTTGGTTTGATTAGATGTTGTTATAAGCCAACCACTAGCTTGATCTCTGATCTCTGATCTCTTGATATCTGTTAAGAAACATTTACTTGTTTCTTAAGTAGGAAATAATACTTTATTTTTCAAGCAGTATTATAAACAGGCACAGGCACGCTGCTTTTGCTTTTAACGAAGTCCAAGAAACCAGAAGACAGTGGTGCTAACAAACATGATAGAACTGTGCAAGGCTGCACCTGATGTTGTTTTTATTATGAATAAAACACTGAAAACCTTTTTGAAGTGGACGGAGGCTAAAGGTTGAGTGGTTGTAATGAAGCAAAATCACAGGTTCCCGAGGGCAGGGTGGAAAAGCAAGTGAATGGTGTTTGTATTTTCTTGGAAAATACTTCAGCAATTAAGAAGCATTCATATGTGTGGTTTGCCTGATCAGGGTACCCAGTAGAACTCCCAGACATTTCTTAATGTATGCTGGCTATTATTTCAGCAATTATAAAAGGGATAAAAATGCTAACATACCCATTTCCAGTAATACGGCTTTCGGTCCCCTTGCCAACATTATGGGAACATATTATGTGGCTTCTTTAAACTCAGCTTGCTCTGCGAGGTCAATGCAACCAGCAATTCATTCCTTGCAGAGTAACCATTTTATTAGGCAGCATGGAAGTCAGAGCTCCCTATTTCATTAAATGGCAATTAAGTAATTTAAAAATAATGCTAAGCGTCTTAATCAGCTTGTTTTGCCATAGATACCACCAGGGACCTTGGCATTCTCTAGCAATTAATAAGAAAAAAGTGCTTTGCAAATACAACCAATGATTTTAAGCTTTGAATTTTTCCTGCCAAATCAGAGCTTTTTAAATATTCCTCTTATGAAAGGGCTGCATTTTTTAAAGGTTATTTCCCTCAATAATAGAAAAGCTTTTAATGAACTAATGATGTAATTATCCATTGTTAGGTGTAGGTTATTTTACAGTTGTTTATGAATAAAAGCTACCACGATCTAGGCAATAGTTATAAATATGAGTAAATAAATTACTGACAAATAGTCATCAAAGCATTTTTCAATTTTGTGCAAATTATAATTATATGGGGAAAATATTTTCAAAAATGAAGTATGAAAAACCCAAAGCTTAGAATCTTAAGTGATAAACTAATTCTTGCTAAAAACATCAATTTTAACTGTTTACTTTGGTTGAACTTAGATTTTTTGTGCTATGATATTTCTAAAAATTGTGGCTTACCCATGAGAAGCAGAACTTCAGATTTTGATCTTTTCCAGATTGGTGATCCAGCTGTTCTAGGCAGTGGCTGCATTTAGCCCAAGTTTCAGACACGAAGCATCAATGCTTTTATGACTACACCTATCTCAGTAAACATCCAACCATCCTACATTGATTTTGTGAGGCTAATATATGTTACAAGTGATTCAGTGTGTGTGTTGTGTCCTCCTTTTTAGCTGTAACATTTCCAGCATAAATTGTTGAACATTTTCTCTGTTGAACACTTTCTCAACACTTCCCAAGTGCTCTCGACAATTCACTTCTTGAAAACACAGATAATAAGTAGAAATTAGAACTAGAAAAGAGTTTCCTGGAAAGAAGAGAAATGGTTTGAAATTTGAGAGGCATATGCTAATGAAAGAAAAAAATATAAGCACAGGAGGGAGACCTGGTAATCTCCTAAAATCTGTAGAAGCTCAACTCATCCTGATGGACTAGGTTAGTGCACAGTACAGCACTGTTAAGTCATGCTGAGGTTAGAATTTTTTCTTTTACTTTGAAACATATTTATGTTACTTAAAAGATGAGTGTATTGCTTGAATTTATACCAGTGCATACATGTGTGCTTTTTACCTCCGGAAGTCAGAAAAGGACTTTGGATCCCCAGGATCTGGTTGGAAGATTATTTTGAATCATCATGTGAGTGCTTGGAACAGAACCCAGGTCCTCTGCAAGAACAACAAATCCTCTCAATTACTGAGCCATCTCTCCAGCCCTCCTGAATCCAGATTCTGAGTTTAAAATAAGAAGCACTAATTTTTAAAGAACCATAATATGCATTGCTTGTGTGTCCTATTTTGTGACATATATCTGTAAGTGTGAGTAACCATGGCTTCTCCATACAGATTCAACCAAATATCAACTATCTTCTTTCATTTTCTACACTATACAGTAAATCAGCTCTTTTCACAGCACTCACATTTTATTGCATATATGTAATCTGAGATTGTTTAAAGTATTTGAGAAATTATACATAGATTGCATGGAAATGCTACATTAGTAGACAGCAATTATCCAGGAACGAATTCCCCAATTAGCCTGAAAATTATTTTCTTCTAACTTACAAATTAAACATGGCAGATAACATTTCTAAAATTGCAGATTATCAGAAGCAGATTTAATTATCGATAGTGAACTGTCAAACCCTTAAGCACAGATAAACATTGGAATATTTCTTGTACGGCACGCATACTCACATACACCCAACAATATTCATATACACATACACATATAATCAATAAGTATACATATATAGATATACTGGAGCCACTTAAGCACAAATAAATACACATGTATTGATTTATACACATGTATTTATAAGTAATGGGAAAATTTTAAATAGAACTATAAAACCTGTCATTGTAATGTGTTTCATAAAAAATATCATAGTTGTGTATGCTTCAGTACACTAAAAGTATTTTAAGAAACCACTGGGATATACTTAATAAAAAGTGTTTTGAAATTTAATGATATGAAGATTAAACACATAGAGTGAGTTATACAAACTAGAGAAAAATGCTTTCCAGGCTGAAGAAACATAAACAGTATGACTAATATACCAAGTTATGCACTGAAAAAATAACCATAGAATTTCAAACTTGATAGTATTTATTTCAATTTCTGAATATTAGAATAAAAACAAAAAATGAAAAATAAAGAAATCTTTGGACATTTTTTTCTCCTCTTCGGTTGTCTCACCCAGCCGTGATATGAGAGTTTGTGCCTAATATTATTGTATCGTGTTATGCCATGTTTGGTTGATATCCCTGGGTGGCCTGCTCTTGTTGAGGGGAAATGGAGGAGTGATTAGATCTAGGGGAAATGAGGTGTGTGGAAGAAAGGACTGGGAGGAGTGGAAGGAGAAGAAACTATGAATTGTATGACAGAATAAGAAATTAAAAAAATAAAACGCAATAAGACAAAAATTACTAAAACAATAGAGAATTAAAATTATACACAGCAGCAGCAGCAGCAACAACAAACAAACAAAAATACTAAAATATGAAATACATTTTGTGTTGGCCAACTACTCCTGGGCATAGTTCCTACTCTGTATTGTGATAGATAAACCCAGTGACACTCCACTGGATAAATCTCATCTTCTATCTTTCAACATGTATCAATGACATAGGGGTAGGGATATGTGCTTGTGATTTTCCCATTCTCGGTGTTGGGATCCTGTCCTATTTGATCCTGTGCATGCTGTCACAGTCTGTGTGAGTTCACAGGTCAATCTAACCTGCACTGTCCGGAAGGCACTGGTCCCTTGAAATCATGCCCTACTCCTGGCTCTTGCAAACTTTCTGTCTCTCACTTCACAGAGATCATTGAATCACTGAATCTGATGAAGATGTCCCATTTAGGGCTGAGATCTCTAAAGCCTCTCACAATCTTAACATTACCGAATTGTGGATCTCTATGTTAACAACAGTCTACTGTTAAGAAGGTCCTCTAATTAGGGTTGTCATGCTCGGATCTAGGGATACAGCAATATGTCATTACTTTCATGATTCTGTGTGCCTCATCTCTATAATTATTAGAATGAAATACACAATCTACATTTTAAAAAATATCTAACATCTATGTAGAAGAGAAAATATGAAATTAAATTTTAATTAGTTTTAAAAATTATTAAATTATTAAATCAATGGCACATATTCCTTTGTTGAAGGAATATGTTTTATACATACAAAGAAGTCACTTTATATTGCTCTAATTGTGCACCTCTCCTATTTTCCACCTTTGGCCCCTTGACTACCCCTTTCTAATCCAATTTTTCCTCTAGAATCATAGGTACTTATGCTTTTATGACTCTCGTTATCGATGTTATTGCTATCCCCAGTATTATTTCTCCCTTAGTTTTTATGGTAAGTAAATAAACTTTGTATTTTCTTTTCTAGAATACAAAATAAAATTCTGTCACTGTGATATTCTCCCTGTTTTGAATAATCTTATTTTTAAATATATACGTGTATTCTTTAAGGATATTTACAACATTTTTATCTTTTCCTACAAAATGCTGTTCATGTGACTACATTATAATTTATAACTCTGGTATGTGAATGTGCATGGCAAATTTTATAATCTGTAAAGTAGAGTTGCAATAGTGATTTTTGTTCATTATAAAAATCCCTAAGCAGATATTATTTTATTCACATTTACATGAAGGTTTATTTTTAACTTAAGAATGTAACCTAAAATAGAGATTCAATGGTAATTACTTTTAAATCAAAATCATTGGTTTTGATAGGTAGACCTATAAGATCAGCAGGTTGCTGTGAAATTGCTCCAAACAACGAGTCAATTTATCTAGCTATCAAGAGGAATAGTTTGCTCATAATGAATCCTGGCAGGTGCACTAAGAAACCAAGTTGTTTAAAATCAGATAATCCATGAAAGGAGTATTGATTTTTTCTCTACTGCTGTAAAAATTGCTGAAATTTTCTAAACAAACATTTTTTGATGTAACGTCTCTTACTATTCCACACATAAGATGGACATGTAGATGAAAATTTTAGACATGGAGGAATAAAGCTTGCATGACATAAATCCCACACGGTATTCAGAGATAGAAAACACACTATACATAGTAGATATTAAATATAAATATAATATATTTCATGGTAATAAATGTAACTTACATTTGCATAGCTTGGATAATCTTTTGTCTATATGCATTTGTAAAGTTCTGAACCTTTTACATAGGATCTTATCTTAAAAACAAATTTCTATGTCTTACCAATGTTTTAGAGTAAAAACAATGCTAAATTCAATTTTTTCATGTCAAACAATTTACTATGCTATCCATTTGTTCTTATCCAAAATGTTGATGAAATGGGTAAAATTTAGCAATTATTTACTAACCTGAACTGGTTACTCTCACTAAACTTACCTTGAAAAATCATCCAATTTTGTGTCTGTTTTGGCAATTTCTTTCTAGGGTATTTCTAATGCTGAAAGTTAAATGAGGCTTTTGTGAAGATTCTGTCTGATACTACAATCATCTGAACAGTTATTTTGGGAGACAAGTGCCTCTTTGAAGATGGACTGTAGCCAGGAGTCCCCAGTTTTTTTTGTTTTTGTTTTTGTTTTTTTTTGCCACATGTATTTCTCCACAGGGATGCCTGAGTGTCCTTATGATATGACAGCTGGTTTCCCTCACAGAAAATGATCCAAGAGAAAGAGAACATAGGAAAAGTCACAATGCCTTCTACGTCTTTGCTCAGAAGCCATACCCATCACATCTACCATTTTCACTTGGTGATAAAGGCCAAAATTAACTCCACATAATGGGAGACATATAAAGTGTTGAAAATACCAAGAGCGGGGAAATAAGGAAAGTTATAGTGGAACTGGTCTATCACACTATTCAGCAAATATAGCTGCATTTCAATTTCAGAAGCTCTATTCCGGCGTGAAAATTAAAAATAAGTTGTTTATGTTCTTGGAACACATTCATTTTTCTATTGCAAGCTACTTTAATTGAGTTATATACAACCATGACTATCATTTATCTCTGGATTTTAACTTTCCTGTCAGGTTGCAACAATGTAATACAATAGAAAAACTAAAGTTCATTGTCACTAGTGAGAGGATATTACGTATTTTGCCATTTTCTCATAAGATGTTCACAAAAGAAATGTCATATGTAATTTAACACTGAGAAGGGTCAATTTCTCTGAGGATTTTCTGAATAACAGTATGAAACTGATCATGTTGACTTCACTTTTTTGGTTCATGAAATTATAGATATGTGATACTCCTTTCCACTTATTAGGTGGACAATTGAACTTTTTTTTATCTCCTTCAATCAGACTCTGAGGAAATGCCCACAAATACCCTGGTGATATTCTAGTACTCTGAGTGCCGGGTCTCTGCCAGCCTATGTTGAGCCCTTTGTTCTTGGAGCATGTTGATTAATTTCACCTTATTTAAGAGCTACATGGAAGGTAGAAAAACAAAAGCAGTAAGATTCTTGGAAGTTTTATATGTGTGCTTCAGCTCTGATTTTAGGCAGAAAATTCTAGTAAAGCATATAGACTTACACAAAACCTAGTGGGCCATATGAATATCACAGTGCCTGGACTTGGATGGAATTAGAACACATTTTGGAAGAGCGTCGCCTCAAATATGATTTGAAACTGTGAACTATACACATAGTTATCACTGGTGATGATGTTGACTCAACTGCAGAGTAGGCGTTATTCCTATATCCACCATCCTACTTCATGTGAATTTTATTCATGTAAAATTTTACTTCATGTAAATTTTTATTGATCTTTCATGAGTTTTTTGTCATAAAGTTGAAGATTGTGTCACATAACATGTTGGAAGAATACGTGTTTTGTGTGTGAGTATGTGTGTGTGTGTTATGTAATATTGGACACTATCTAATTATTAATTAAAATATAAGTATCAAAAGTCACATATGTAAGAATTATAGTACTGGGCTTGGTGTGACATGCTTTTAATGCTAGCTCTCTGGAGGTAGAGGTAGGTGGTCAATCTACATGAGTTAAGGGTCTGCCCCATAAACCCATAGAGTTCTTAGACAGCCAGTGCAAACAGTGAGACCCTGTTTAAAATAAAGAATCATAATATAAACACTAATGCTTTTAGACTTCAAGCTTTACTCCCAGATTTCATGTGTTGCTATTACTATGTTATGGATATTTGAATACATTTTTAAAAATATAGATATCCTTGTGTAGAAAATAATATAAGCTCGAGATTCATATGAAATAGGTTGGTGAATATAGGAATAACGCCTACTTTGCAGTCTAAATTTTCTTCTAGTACTCTTAATTATCTGAAACAGCTGGCAGATGAATGTGCATGAATAGCCTCTGGGGCATATAAATCTCTTTCTTGAGGATTTGAGAGAACCATCACTTAAGCATAATCAAATATTTTTCATGTAACAATGACAAAACGTTTCAGAGCAGTCAATCTAAACTAATAAATATGATACATTTCCAACTTCAGTTTAATTTTCCTCTTTGGAAGTGTGTGGACAACCCAACTGCCAATCCTGTAGAAATTTTGTATATTTAGTCATTTATCTATCACACTTGTACTCTTTCCCAAATCAAGCAAAACCAAACATGAACAGTGTCTTGGAAGCTTGTACATCACTTAGCACCAGCCCAATATCAACACCATGGAGCAATGTTGCCCTAAGGAGCGGTGATGGTTTTCTAAGACCCATCAGAGAAAGAAAAATTTTAAAGACCCTTCTTCCAAATCTGTCACTTCTAAAATTAGTTTGAGAATGCATCTGAGATCTTTTTTTTCTTTTCTAGTTTCAATGGAACAAATTTCTATCTTCTATATTCTAAAATAATATATCAGTAACACATTCTCTAATTTCAGTCACACCCATGACTTATGCTCCTCACTCATGAGTGTTAATATACTTATATTTTGAAATATTTGTAACAATTGTTTGGAGTGAATGACTGTAATGGGAAAGTAACAAATTACTTTGCAAAGCCACAGCATCTTAATATATGCTTTCAAGAAAATTGAAGGGGAATATCAGGTTGTCATATAATAAATCATTAAAATAATTGTAATGATAGGAGGCTATTTAGTTTTTTACATGTAAAGTAAGAAGTGACAAAAGCAATTGGCCTACATTGTTTTAAGAAAACCTTTTCATTTTAACGGTTTGGGATATGGAGACTCTTTCTTAGAACTTATATGGGTGATTTGTTTATCATAAGTAAAATAATATTCAATGAACTTTTATTCTATTATCATGCATGCAATAATAACAGAACATTACTTATTTTAGTTACTGTTGTGTTGTTAAAACTGTCAAATATTCCTATGCGTATGGTTACTTAAAAATAAGAATATGTAATATACGCACCTTAACTGGTTTCTTTTGGAGGTTAAATACTTTGTCAATGATGCCTACTTCAATTAGTTTAAAGACCATCAGTCATCTTCATGTCTGCTACACATTTACATCAAAAACACTGAAATGTTAAAGGCTTGTACTCTGTTAGGTGGACACCTAACAGGCGAGGTAGAAATGTTACATGTTAAGAGCCAGAAGATATTCTTAGGCGATTGGTCGGATTATACCAATGAAGAACATAGAACTCTGCCTTTTCCTCAACCCTCTTTATTTAGAATTCATGCTCTGCTATGTCGGATTTATCAAGTACACACAGTCTGCCTCGGTGTACTGCCTTGACCTAGACACAGAGATAATGTGATCAAGTAACTATGAAGGGAAATGTTCAATGATGTCAGGGGAAATAAACCTTTCATTATTTACAGTGATTCCCTGGGATATTTTTATTTCAAGTTTTTTGGCTTTTTCACTGGTACATCAGTTCCCAATTAATGACTTGGAGGCTTATTACTTATAGTGATACCTAATCCATATGAAAATCTAAAATCCCTAATCTATATACTAAGCTTTTACTCACTAACTCCTAACTTATTTAACACATTTAAATTTTTCTTCTATGTCTCCTGAGTTTCATCTCTCTCTGTCTCTCTGTCTCTCTCTGTCTCTGTCTCTCTCTCTCTCTCTCTGTATGTGTGTGTGTGTGTGTATGTGTGTGTGTGTGTGTCTTTTTCTGTCTCTCTCTCTCCCTCCCTCTCCCCTTCCTATCCCACCTCAACTGCCTCAACTTACAGTTCATCAGCTATTTACAAAAAAAGTGCAGGTACCAGAGAAATATATTCTTGATATGGGAAACATTTCCAAGCTGCAATTAGCTTCCTTTTAACTGGCTTGTAACATGGATAGGGAAAGAGATTCATCGTTGCATCTGTCTCACCTTATGAAGCCAACTACTCCTTTATGAGCCCTCTAAAGAAATGATTGACTAACCTATTGACCCTAAAGTCCCCAAGTGATATATATATATATATATATATATATATATATATGTGTGTGTGTGTGTGTGTGTGTGTGTGTGTGCGCACGCACATATATATATACATATATATGTTTGTACATTTAATATGTATAAAACATGGGTATATGCACACCTAGATTCCTAAATACATTAAAATCACTTGCCCTGTCTGTATAAGATTATTGTAGTTCTTATTTTTAAAAATTCCTTTCCTGTGTTCAAAGCTAATAAATAACTCCTTAAAGTCTACAAACTGAGTTACCCTGGGAAATGAATTAGCATTCTCTTTTATTGTCTAATTATGAGAGCCGTGTTAATGTGTATGATAGTGAAGTCCATTTCACTTACAAGTGCATGTTTTAGGGTCTCAAGAAGATGAGTGACCGTGAGAAACTGGAGAGAACTGCTGTTTAGAATGCTCCTAAATTTAGACAGGGGTATAGAATTATTGTCCTCACCACAAAAGGGAACATTAAACAGTTTCCACAGTGAAATCATACTCCACAAAGTTTAAGTAACAAATCTATCTTTTTTACACCAATCTTAATAAGTACTTGTAATAGTAGCACAGTCTCACTGAGAGAGATGCAAAATTATTTTAATAATCTTTCAACTAAAGGTATTGTTCAAGATAATTGTGTTTGGTTGCTTCTGCAAAACCTACGGTAGAAACTTTATTGTTTATTAATTTAATCTGGTAAAGGGCTTTTTCTTATTTGCATCATTGGTATATGGTCCTGACGTTTATTGTTCTTACATTAACAGTGTATATTACAAGAATGCATGTAACATTTTATACACATTTGTAAACAAGTGCACTTTGTTTTACCTATCTGCTGTGTTTCCTCATAGAAAAAATTATATTATTATTAAAAGCAATAACTGAATATTAGAAAGTCTAGACAATTAGGCCAAAGCAACATAAACTACATAAGCTACACTTTAAGAGAGTTCTGCTGGTTTTTTTTCTTGTGTGTGTGTGTGTTTTGTTTTGCTTTTGTTATGTTGTGTATGTGTGTGTATGTATTTGTCTGTTTGTTTGTTTGTTTTGAGGCAGTATAGATTTTCCTGTGTGGGTTGGCCTTAAATTTAAAGAAAGTCTTCAGACTTAGCCTGCAAAATTTAGATGATTAATTTTGACTTTAGCACGTTCTCTGTTTTCCATTTTTCGCTGCCGCAGTTGAATACAGCAGGCTGGGTAAGTAATAAGGAACAGGGTTTTGTTTAGCTTATATCGTCATAACCTGAACAGTTAAAAGCCATGCCAGTAACATCGGTATGACTGAAAGCATTATACTAAACAAGATACCATTCCTTGGACTCTCACTTCTTATTCCCTGACATCGTTAATGCTGAAGGTGTGGGGGTGACTTTTATCATTAGCTCCTTTAATATCTTTGGCCACCTAATGTCCCTACCTCCAAATATTTTTTATGTAAGCATAGGGATAAATCCCTAGTATAGATTGGATATATCATACCCTACAAAATGGTTCCTTTACTGAAAGTGTATTGCTGATGAATGTAGCGTTCAGAACCGCTTTGGGGATGTGATTGTGTAAATAGGGCTTTCTCATCAATAGATCAATTCCTTGACGATTTTAAAATGTGTTCATTCTTACTGGCAGGAAATAAGTAATATGCCCCCAAAGTGGTATCTCTGAATGCGTTTTTGCTTCCATTTTCCATTTGTGTTTCTTTCAGTGCTTCCTGACCCGCATGAGTTACGCAACTTTTTCATAGCACATGAGTTTCTCATGCCTCTCTGGCCAGACTGCATCAGAATTAATGAAACCGAAAGACCATGGATTTAAAGCTTTTGAAAGCATTAGCCACGTCTCACTCAAACTTATTAGGTATGAATCATAAGAAAAAAAAACCCTAGCTAATTCTTATTCAGACACATACATTCTGGGGGGTACATTACAGCCTTCTATATGCGTCCCTTAAATTCTTGTTCAGCAACCCAGCAAGACAATCTATATTAAACCTCAAGACCAGGGAACACTTCTTTACAGGTCTGCCCTGCCTCCAGGGAAGACCGGTGTGAGGTTTGGGCTACCCAAATGTTTCTCACGTCCCTGGTGCCGTGGCTTGCTGGGCCCATGTTCTAGTGTATCTCTTGTAGTCAAGGAGAAGCAACTTTACCTTCCTCAAACTAAAGATTAGTAGCTCTGTAGTTCTGGAACCATGATGGTGTTCTTGCTCCTGTGGTTTTAGTAACAGTTCCCTAGTTCATTCTCTCTGTCTTAAAGCAAGTTTCATTGTGTACCCTCAACCCACTCCATATATCATTCAATATATTAATACAGCAAGTTATTCACACGTGCTCCTGTAGTTTTGAATTTATAAAAGTATCAGGGATAAATATTGGTAAAGTGTAAAGTTTATGATCTGCACCATTCAAGCCCCAGTTTCACCTAGACCTATATTGTCAACAAATTGTGAAAACAAATTTTTCTATGCTGGAATATGGATGATAGAAACATTGGGGATTACAAGATAAGATCAACTGCCTGATCGATTTATTCTCTGCTCATAAAACTTTTGTGTTGTGATTGGAGTGAAAATCTGACTATTTCTGAAAAGAATTCTGCATAAATCATGGCTCACTAGAGAATCAGAATGAATAGAATCAATATAATGTTTTATTACCCATCCCGCTCCATGTATTCCAATCAAATCCAGTTTTGTAATTGAATTCCTCTATTGGTTCCTCTAGGGACCCCTGAGTAATACATGTTATAGTACCGGAAAGTGATCCAGCCCTTTGATGAGGTTAATATCTGAAACAGTTACAGCTGCCTTTAACCTAATCTTTATGTAACATTAAACCTGCTGAGATTCCTCTACTTGGCACGTGCACACTTTTTAACACTTTCATTTTGTGTGTTTCTTTCTTTCTTTTCTTCAACTGTAGCCCTGGAGGAAAGAACAGAGCTACAGATATGACAAAGATCAAAAAGCCATTCTGTTTTAAGATGCCCTGGGCCAAACACATCATCACATTATTTAACAATTGAATCTCATTGAAGTCCTCAGTGTATGGATGGAATGCAAACACATTCTTTGTCTGTAGACAAGCTGAATAGTTTTTAACGCAAGTCTTTTTACCCTCTGAAACCTCACAAACCAGGTCTCCACTGTCTACATTTGTCTGTCTGCCAGTGTTCAGCCAGTAAAATAGCCCATTTGTTTATGTTTACATCTCTGTTAGACTTCTCTCTCACACAGTGCAAAACTCTTTCACTTCCTCATACAAACAAGTTCCAAAGGCCCAATAATTACAGTCAGGCTGATCATAGCAATGGCTTCCTTATTGGTAAAATTTACTAAATTTCCTAGTTGCTATGAGATGATACCTGACAAAAAAGACAGAAGAATGGGAGAGTATGTTTTGGCTTAATTTTGAGGGCATACAATTTCTCAGTACAGGGAGGCATAATATGTCAGAGCTTTGAGCAATTATCATCCTGTACCCATAGTAAAGAAGTGCCCAGTGATGAATGCCAGTGTTTGACTTACTCTTTCCTTTTCATTCAGACTGCGACACTAACCCACAAAACTATATAACCAATATTTAAAGTATATTTCCCCCTCAATCAAATTATTCTAGAAATCCATTCAGAGATACACTCAAAAGTATGTTTACAGAGTCATAAATTATAACAGATTAACAATAAAGATTACCTAGCATATCATTGAAGAGTTCTTCTCTTATATTTTGTTGTTGTTTGCTATAGTTAATGATCATGCTATGGTAATTGCTATTTTATTATCATCAATTATTATTTTGTTATTCATTAAATCTGATATTGACAGTTTCAGGCACTGACCACCCTCTGTCATCTCCTCTAACAACTTTCTCCTAATCCTATTTTATTCTTTTTCCCCACAAATGTGATTTTTCACACCTCTATCTATTTGTTTTGTTCTGTGGCTCACTGGTTTTAAACAGAACCTTCTATGTGATCATTGTTTTACGGAAATGTATTGGTGCCTGATGGACTCAGCATTAGGTACACAACTAACACAATAATACATCCATACCCAGCACCTGTTATCAGTAGAGTATAGGTACCAATGAGTAAACCCCTCACCCAGGAATGATTGGTTTTTATTTTTAATTTTATTGGAATTTTTTATTTACATTTCAAATTTATCCCCCTTCTCAGTATCCTGTCCATACACCCCTGTCACATCCCCCAACCCCTTCCTCTGGGAGGGTATTCCTCCGACTACCCACCCCTTCCTGCCTCCCTGCTCTGACATTTCCCTCCACTGGGGGGCGGGGTCCAGCCTTGGTAGGACCAAGGGTTTCTCCTCCCATTGGTGCCTATTAAGGTCATCCTGTGCTACATATGCAGCTGGAGCTGTGGATCTGTCCATGATTGTTGATAAGGCTACTCTTGTTTTGGCCCAATGCAGGTAAACACGATCATTGTGAGTTCATGATTGTAGTGATTGTATTAGGCACAAACTAGAGCAGTTCATTGTCTTTCACACTTTTTCTTGGCTCTTACAGACTTAGCAATGCTTCTTATACAGTAAGTTCATTTATGTTCTTAATAAGTTTTTATTATGCTTATATAAATATGTGAAATATAAAAAGGAAAAGGAAGTTATTGACACAAGAGTATACAGAGAGCACTGAAGAAGTTTGAAGAAGGGCATCTGGGAGAAGCTGGGAGGGAGGATGAGAAAGTGATAAACTTCTATTTTGATAAAAAAATGATTAGAAACTTAACTTGTTTATCAACATCATTTTCTTTATAAGCAACCTCTCACATATAAGATTCACTTTATGTACCCTAGCTTCACCGTAAATGGTGTATATCAGAAGACTGATCTCCTATTCTCTATACATAAAATACATATCATTTAAGCTCCTCCTTAAGAACTCTTTTTTTTCCTAAGAAAAAAATTTAAATGAGATAGAGAAAAAAACAAATGTGAGGAAAGCTAGCTGTGAAAATATAACATCATATGTGGATAATGAACAATTAAACTGGAGAGATTCTACTCATATCTGGGCAGTAGAAGTCCTGGCATTTCAAGGCAGCAAGAATGCAAAGTGTTTGAGGCAGGGTTGTGTCTGAGTATTTCTGAAATAGCAAGATGACAGGTAAAGCTTGAGAGGCAGAGGTATCAATAGGTCATATTTAATGTAAGAGATGCCACTTCCTGAATCAACTTCTTTCCCCCTTTTCTGGATGCACAAAATTATTCCAGGTGTCTAAAAGTTCTTGCTCAGTTTGGTTTAACCAATACAGTGAACAAAAATGAAACAAACTCTCCACCTGTCCCTAAACACTTCCACTTAGCAACATGCAAAATATCTGACAGGATATAGGTGACCATACAACATAGGAAGCTGCAGCCTTTCAGATGTGAGCATACAACATGCCACGACTTAAGTCACTAAAACAGTTCTTCTCAGTATTCCTAATGCTGAGACCCTTTAATATAGTTACTCCTGTTGTGACCCCAACCGCAAAATCAATTCATTGCTACTTCATAGCTGTAGTTTCTCTACTGCTGTGAATTTTAAGGTAAGTATCTGATATGCAGGATATCTGATGTGAACCTTGCGGAGGTCATACCCAGAGAATTGAGAACTGCTGCAGTAAACTCTGCCATTTGTTGCAGATTTTTTTAAACTGTAAGAGCAATAATTCATTCAGTTATGCAGATATTGAAATTAGAGCAGCAGCAGCTGCTGTTGCTGCTGATGTGGATTTAGTTCTTATCAGAGCATCTGTGGTTATCAAATATAGCACAGAGAAGACGAATGATAATGAACAGGCCTTCATTAACATTAGAAAATTGTGAGCTTCCCTGTTCAGAGTTCCTAATCTTTCTCCACCATGCATCTTTATCTTCCTTATTTGTTTATCATGTTTCATCATAGACAATTATATGTATCTTTTGTGATATTTCCTCTAACCAGATTAAAGCTATAGAAAAGCATGGATCACAGACCTTTTGTTTACTGTTGATATTGTTGTTGCTACTGTATACTTTTATTTATTTATTTTTTTGGTTTGGCCTCTATTGTATATCTATTTTCAAATTCAATTTCTGTTCAGAACATTTTAAGATAAATTGAGCTGAATTTAACTTATTCCAAAACAGAGTTATTATTTTGCTAAACCTAAACATGTATTTACCAAGTCAAATCCAAATGAACATAATATGCTATTCAGCAGGACGAACTTCTCTACTTCAATGTTCTGCATAAATACAGTTTTAAAAACACGATGAAAACTCTAAGTGAAACTTACATGATGTGGTCTCATAGTTTGTCCAGGTGATTTCAGTTTATAGATTAGCTTAGCTCTTCTCTAGAGCAACACATTTTGTGCTTTGAAATTATTTACGTTAGGAATGCATAGCTCATACCTTCCTTCCTGGGGAAGAAAGGAGTCTGTCTTCATTTAATAGTGCTATCCTTAAAAGATTCTGAAAATAAAAAAGAGTCTGCTAACTTCTATCTTTAAAAGAAAGAGCCATGCTCAATATCACTGCAAATTACAGCATTTATTAAACAGTTATCACAATATGCAAGTTTCTAAATCACAAGAATTTAAGATGTTAAGTTTATTACATCTTTGAAACGAAGATTTCTAGTAAAATCATAATGAAGAAAATATGTAGTTTCTGAAAGGTTTTCCTTAAAGGGTGAAGGGTTGAATATTTCCTTATATATGCAATGTTTATGATTAATACCATAAATAGTAACAGTATGTCAAAAAATTGTGTCTCTTGCATCTGGCTTTTTCAAAGAACGTATGGTAACTTAGCCACCTCCATACTCTCTCCTTGACCTATCCTTTCACCCTTCACCCCATGTAATCCTTCCTGCCCCTTTGTTTCCAATTAAATCTTCATACTACCTGAGTTCTTCTATTTTTTGTTCCTTTTACTAACCCAATGGTCACTTTCTAATTGCTTTATGTCTACAGATTCACCAACTTGAACGTACATAGCTAAGCATTCAAATCTAGAACCACATCTACATATAAGAGAGATCATGAGCCCTTCTATTTTTGGATCAGAGTTATCTCATTCAGAATGATTATTACCAGATGCATCCATTTCCTATCATATTTTGCTATTACCTTTGCAGCTGAATTAAATATTATTGTATATATGTGTCATATTTTCACTATTCATTCATTAGCAGATGCATATATGATCAATTTAAACTCTTGAACTATTCAAATTAGACAAATTAGAGCAGTAATAAATACTCATGTGCAAGTATATCGAAGCAGGTTACAGATAATTTGAATATGTTCTGGACTGATCCACATGGGTTATCTGATATATTTATATCTTGCTTTTTGAGGAACCACATACTTACATCCATAATGGTTGTATGAGTTTATAATCAAACAATGTAGCTTCCTAAATTCTATAAAAATAAATATGTAAAGAGAGTTTACATGCAGTTGCCCTACACTAGGTATAATCTTCTGACAGAACCATAGTCTATCAGTCAAAATGCCCAGTGACAGGACAGGGTTCTCTCTTTTCAGATTGTTGTGTTGTCAGATGGGTTCTGTAACCCCTCCAAAACATTATGCGCTATTACCAATTGATCTTAAATTTCTTCAGATCATGATGGTAAGAGTCTATTTAAAAGAACATCTTTTGTCACAGGACAAAGAGAAATTCAGCTTATACTGACCTGGAAACATCTCTCCACTAGCTCGCTTTCATATAACTTGAACATTAGGCATATGTGCATAATGCTATGTGCATTACTAGCATAGAAAATTACCCAACAGTTTCCCCAGTTGTAAACCCTGCAAAGTTATGCCACTATGAGATAATATTCGTGAAGATTATAGGAATGTTCTACCACTTTGTAATGAAAGCCGATTTGATGAGACAGATCTCATATCGGGGTCAAAAACCACGAATCTACTCCTATTATTTTGTTAAATAGACACGAAAATAAATTATCCACAAAATTCACAGTTTTATATCTATAGATTAAAACATTTCTCAACCATCATAGAGAAAAAGCATTTTTCAGTTAATGGTAATTACTGCAGAGACCATAACTGGCTACCATACAGAAAATATGGGAGCCTAAAGAAAATATCTTATCACACTCCCAACAGGTATCATTCTAAAAGAGGGAATATGAAGAATACAGGTAGTACTAAAAAGGCTCAAATTAATATGTTTGTGTGCATATACATATGCGATAACAAAATATAGGCTGTACACTTGAGAAGGGGCAAGGAGAAGAGACATTGGAGCAGTTAGAGGCAGAAAAGAGAGGAAATTGTGTGATTATACTTTAATTTACAAATAAAACTTAGAGGTTTTTACAAAAGAAAAGGTAAAATTCAGCAGTAATAGAACACTGCCACAAAACAGCATTTTTTCAGACACGACAGGGCCATTGCACATATGGACCCTTGGTGCGGTGACTAAATGCAGAAGACCTGCACCTGATCAAGTCAACCAAACATAAGCATGGATAGACAAGGCTGCTGAAGTCCCGCTCCCTGCGGAGGAGATATTAGCAATTGATTTCTATGGTGGGAGTGAGAATATCAGGTTTCTTCTGGGACACCAACCTTGATAAGCCAGTGGATGGCTTTCTTCTGTGTACACATGGACAGTGCTAATAAGATTCAAGTGAGCTTTACAAAAATCACAAGAAATTGAGAGGAAATAGTATCGGATGGACTATGGAAAGAGTTAGAAGGAAGGAAATAGTTGTTGTTTGATATATATATATATATATATATATATATATATATATATATATATATATATATATATATATATATATACCTAGCATCAATTCACCATGTTCTTTCTCTTTCCTGAGTTCTTTTTTTGTGGGAAAGTCACCCAGTATTATATACAGACAACCCAAGTACCCTTCATTTTACCATTAAAAAAACATTCTCAGACAAGAATATGTTTTAATGTATTTTAATGTATTTAAGATGAGAAATTTACACAAGTCTTCCTGGAAATTCAGTAACAAGTTTAACACTAAATTTAGACAATGGAAATTTTCCTGTCTGCCCTGTTCTCTTCAAAAACGCATTTACTTTGAAATTTGTCTGTAAAATAGATTGTTTTCTTTAATTCTTTGCAATGTAAATATAATTTTGGTAATAATTATGTATTTGAAACAAATTAAAAACAGAGTTATGTTCCCAGCTATAAATATCATCTTCATTAAGATCTCTCTGAGCTACTGATATTAGGACAGTCACTACTCAACCTCATCCATACATAATAAAGAACTGGATACTTTAACTCAAGTAAAAGAGAAAGTAAATTTCCAGAAGATGGTGAGAAATTTGTTTCATGAAACATTTACCATGAGAGGGTAATTTTATTTTCTCATTATGGATCTATTTGTAGGGTAGTATGGCTCTTTAAAATCTAATTATTTTTTATTTTAAAAATATTTTTACATGGTCCCAAATTGGGCCACTCACCCATGTCAAAATTCTTCACCTAGAATGGTTCCTATCTAAAAGAAAAGCAGGGAAAAAGTGTGGAGCAGAGACTGAAGGAAAGGCCATCCAGGTACCGTCTTGGGATCCATCCCAGGTCCAGACACCATAGCAGACACAATGGCTGATGCTGATCTTTGTTTGCAGACAGGAGCCTGACATGTTTGTCCTCTGAGAGGCTCTGCCGCCACCTCACTGAGACAGATGCAGGTAATTAATGCCGACCATTAGACTGAGCACAAAGACATCAAGGGAAGAGTTAGGGGAAGGATTGAAGAAGCTGAAGGGGATTGCAATGCCATCCAAAGAATAACAGTATAACTAGTCAGACCCCCCTCAGAACTCCAAGAGACCAACCAAACAAAGCCACTAACCAAAGAGCACACATGGTCTGGTGTGGCCACCACTACATATGTAACAGAGGACTAATTTGTCTGACCTTAGTGATAGGGAATGTGTTAGGTCCTGTGGAGGCTTGATGCCCCAGAGAAGAGGGATGCTAGAGGGGTGAGGTAGGAGTGTGCAGTTGGGTGCGGTAGCACCTTCTTAGAGGTGGAGAGAGGTGTGCAGTGGGTGGTGCATGGACAAGAGGCCAGGAAGGAGGACGACATTTGAAATGTAAATAAATAAATACAATAATTAACAAAAATATAAATACATGAAATATATTTCAATGGAATCTATATCTTTTAAATCAAAAATTTAAGTGGAATAGAACAAAATTTGCCAGTAATATATTAGTTTGAGAACATTTACTCTAATTGGCCTTTAGGTTTTATATTTTGTGTGCATTTTTGTAGTTTATGAGGATAATATATGTATGACTGTCAAAATTTCTCCCCTGCTTCCAAATATTCCCATATATTCTACTTTACTATTGTTCAAATTCATGGTCTCTTTTTTATTAATTGTTATTGTGCACATTTATTATACATATCTGTGTTTAAAAATACAATCTATTCAGTCTATATAATGTTACTTACTTGTATGTTTACAGAGCTGGTTCTAACCAACCAGTCAATGTGCTTTTCCTTGATGAAGGCCTTCATCTTTTCCACTCCAAGTTTTTCTCACTTGCAATCTTTGTATAGTTTTGAAACATCAATCATTTTTTCTTATATGATTCAGTTTGTCTATTGTTCATCATTGTTCAGATCGAGTTATGAAGGGGAGATAGACCCACAGCTCCCAGATCCCAAACCCCATGGGAGAGAGAGCTTATCGCCCAGATGTGTGGGCAATCCTGAGACTGCAGGGCAGGAGAAACTGCCACTTTTGCCCACCTTTGCCCACATCCTTGGCCCAAGAGGAAACTGTATAGGGCCTCTGGGCACAGGAAGATAGGGGCAGTCAAGCTGGAGGAGCCTTGCAGTCCAGAATGTGCCCATATCTGAACTAACCTGATCAAACAGCTCTCTGTACCAATATCCCATGGGAGGGAGAGCTAGACCTTCAGAAGGGCAGACATACCTGGGAAACCAGAGGAGACTACTCTCTGCCCACATTTCTGACTCTAGAGGAAAATGCCTAGCACCATCTGGGCCCCCTGTTCACAGGGACCCAGGAGAAGGAGGGGCAGGTCCTATTGGTTCATTCCCACAGGGACAAATGAAAGCCAGTGGACAGGAATGACCACATGCCTAAGAGCAGAACACTCTGTTCCCATTGCTGGCTAAAAGGAAATAGGAAAACAGATCTTCAACACTCCTGACACACAGGCCTATAGGACAGACAAGCCACTGTCAGAAATAGCAAAACAAGGTAACACCAGAGACAACCTGATGGTGAGGGGCAAGCGCAGGAAAACAACGAACCAACAGAAACCAAGACTACATGGCATCATCGGAACGCAATTCTCCCACCAAAGCAAACACTGAATATCCAAACACACCAGAAAAGCAAGATCCAGGTTCAAAATCACATTTGATCATGATGATGGAGGAATTTAAGAAAGATATAAAGAACTCCCTTAGAGAAATACAGGAAAACACAAGTAAACAAGTAGAAGCCCTTTGAGAGAAAAACCAAAAGTCCCTGAAAGAATTACAGGAAAACACAATCAAACAGGTAAAGGAAATGAAAATGCAAATAGAGACAATGAAGAAAGCACAAAGGGAGACAACCCTGGATATAGAAAACAAAAGGAAGAGACAAAGAGCCATAGATAAAGGATAACCAACAGAATACAAGAGACAGAAGAGAGAATCTCAGGAGCAGAAGATTCCATAGAAATCATCAACACAACTGTCAAAGATGATGGAAAATGGAAAAAAGATATTGGCCCAAAACATACAGGAAATCCAGGACACAATGAGAAGATCAAACCTACTGATAATAGGTATAGAAGAGAGTGAAGACTCCCAACTCAAAGAATCAGTAAATATCTTCACAAATTCATAGAAGAAAACTTCCCTAACCTAAAGAAAAAGATTCCCATAAACATACAAGAAATCTGCAAAACTCCAAATAGATTTGACCAGAAAAGAAACTCCTCCAGTCACATAATAGTCAAAACACCAAATGCACAAAACAAAGAAAAATATTAAAAGCAGTAAGGGAAAAAGGTCAAGTAACATATAAAGGCAGACCTATCAGAATTACACCAGACTTCTCACCAGAGGCTATGAAAGCCAGAAGATCCTGTACAGATATCATACAGACCCAAAGAGAACACAAATGCCAGCCCAGGTTACTGTATCCAGCAAAACTCTCAAATAACATAGATGGAGAAACCAAGATATTCCATGACAAATCCAAATTTACACAATATCTTTCTACAAATCAAGCCCTACAAAGGATAATAAATGGTAAAGACGAACAAAAGGAGACAAGCTACACCCTAGAAAAAGCAAGAAACTAATCGTTTTGCAACAAAACAAACAGAATCAAGCACACAAAGATAATCTCACCTCCAAATACAAAGACAACAGGAAGCAACGATTCCTTAACATCTCTCAACATCAATGGACTCAATTCCCCAATAAAAAGACACAGATTAACAACCTGGATATGTAATGAGGACCCTGCATTTTGCTGTCTAAAGGAAACACACCTCAGAGACAAAGACAGACACTATCTCAGAATAAAAGGCTAAAAAACAACTTTCCAAGCAAATGGTCTGAAGAAGCAGACTGGACTAGCCACTCTAATATCGAATAAAATCGATTGTCAACCAAAAGTCCTCAAAAAAGATAAGGATGGATCGTTCATATTCATCAAAGAAAAAATCCACCAGGATGAACTCTCAATCCTAAATATCTATGCCCCAAATACAAGGGCACCTACATACATAAAAGAAACCTTACTAAAGCTCAAAGCACACATTGCACCTCACACAATAATAGTAGGAGATTTAAACACCCCACTCTCATCAATGGACAGATCATGGAAACAGAAATTAAATAGAGACATAGACATACTAACAGAAGTTATGGACCAAATGGACTTAATAGATATTTATAGAACATTCTATCCTAAAACAAAAGGATATGCCTTCTTCTCACCACATCATGGTACTGTCTCAAAAATTGACCATATAATCAGGCACCAAACAAGCCTCAACAGATAGAGAAAGATAGAAATAATCCCATGTGTCTTATCAGACCACTATGGGCTAAAGCTGGTCTTCAATAACGATAAGGGAAGAATGCCCACATATACATGGAAGTTGAACAATGCTCTACTCAATGATAACCTGGTCAAGGAAGAAATAAAGAAAGAAATTAAAGACTTCTTAGAATTTAATGAAAATGAAAGTAATACATACCCAAACTTATGGGACACAATGAAAGCTGTGCTAAGAGGAAAACTCATAGCTCTGAGTGCCTGAAGAAAGAAACAGGACAGAGCATGTATCAGCAGCTTGACTGCATACCTAAAGGCTCTAGAAAAAAAAAGAAGCAAATACACCCAGGAGGAGTAGAAGGCAGGAAATAATCAAACTCAGAGCTGAAATCAATCAACTAGAAACAAAAAGGACTATACAAAGAATCAATAGAAGCAAAATCTGGTTCTTTGAGAAAATCAACAAGATAGATAAACCCCTAGTCAGACTAACCAGGGGGCACAGAGTGTGTCCAAATTAACAAAATCAGAAATGAAAAGGGAGAAATAACAACAGAATCAGAGGAAATTCAAAAATATCATCAGATCCTACTACTAAAGCCTATATTCAACAAAACTTCAAAATCTGGATGAAATGGACAATTTCCTAGACAAATACCAGGTACCCAAGTTAAATCAGGAACAGATAAACCATTTAAACAACCCCATAACTCCTAAGGAAATAGAAGCAGTCATTAAAGGTCTCCCAACCAAAAAGAGCCCAGGTCCAGACGGGTTCAGTGCAGAATTCTATCACACCTTCATAGAAGACCTCATACCAATATTATCCAAACTATTCCACGAAATTGAAACAGACAGAGTGCTACTGAATTCCTTATATGAAACCACAATTACTCATACACGTAAACCATACAAAGACACAGCAAAGAAAGGGAACTTCAGACCAATTTCCCTTATGCATATCGATGCAAAAATAATCAATAAAATTTGCTGAAGTGAACACCAGTGGCTTATGCTGTAGGATCAAGAATCGACACATGGTATCTCATAAAACTACAAAGCTTCTCTAAGGCAAAGGACACTGTTGTTAGGACAAAACAGCAACCAACAGATTGGGGAAAGATCTTTACCAACCCTATAACTGATAGAAGGCTTATATCCAAAATATACAAAGAACTCACCAGTTAGACTGACAGGAGACAAATAACCCTATTAAAATTGGGGTTCAGAGCTATACAAAGAATTCACAGCTGAGGAATATCAAATGTCTGGGAAGCACCTAAGGAAATGTACATCTTTAGTCATAAGGGAAATGCAAATCAAAACAACCCTGAGACTCCATCTCACACCAGTGAGAATGGCTAAGATCAAAAACTACTGCAACAGCAGATGCTGATGAGGATGTGGAGAAAGAAGAACTCTCCTCTATTGTTGGTGGGATTTCAGACTGCTAGAACCATTCTGGAAATCAGTCTGGAGGTTCCTCAGAAAATTGGACATTTCACTACCTGAGGACCCAGCTATACCTCTCTTGGGCATATACCCAAAAGATGCCCCAACATATAACAAAGACATGTGCTCCACTATGTTCATAGCAGCCTTATTTATAATAGCCAGAAGCTGGAAAGAACCCAGATGCCCTTCAACAGAGGAATGGATACAGAAAATGTGGTACATCTACACAATGGAATATTACTCAGCTATCAAAAAAATTACTTTATGAAATTCATAGGCAAATGGATGGAACTGGAAAATATCATCTTGAGTGAGGTAACCCACTCACAGAAAAACACACATGGTATGCACTCATTGATACATGGATATTAGCCCAAATGCTCGAATTCCCTAGGACACATGAAACTCAAGAAGGATGACCACAATGCAAATGATTCACTCCTTTCAATGGGGAACAAGAATATCCTTAGGAGGGAATAGGGAGGCAAAGTTTAGAACAGAAGTTGAAGGAACGCCCATTCAGAGCCTGCCCCACATGTGGCCCATACATGTACAACCACCAAACTAGATAAGACGGATGAAGCAAAGAAGTGCAGTCTGACAGGAACCAGATGTAGATCTCTCCTAAATGGATCAGCCAGATTAAGGCAAATACATAGGCGAATGCCAGCATCAAATCACTGACCTGAGAACAGGACCCCCGTTGAAGGAATCAGAGAAAGAACTGGAAGAGCTTGAAGGGGCTCGAGACCCCATATGTACAACAATGCCAAGCAACCAGAGCTTCCAGGGACTAAGCCACTACCCAAAGACTGTACATGGACTGACCCTGGACTCTGACCTCATAGGTAGCAATGAATATCCTAGTAAGAGCACCAGTGGAAGGGGAAGCCCTGGTTCCTGCTAAGACTGAACCCCCAGTGAACGGGATTCTTGGGGTGAGGGTGGTATTGGGAAAGAATGGGGCAGGGAACACCCACATGTAAGGCAAGGGGAAGGGGTTAGGGGGATGTTGGAGTGGAAACCAGGAAAGGAATAACATTTGAAATGTAAATAAGATATACCCAATTTAATAAAGATTGAAAAAAGGGGTGGGGGAGATAGAGGGAGGGGGTGAAGCAGCATGGAACTGGGTGACTGGGGAGGTGCACAGAGTATGGAAAGGATAGGAGAAGGGGTAAAGTTTTATAAAAGTATATTTTAGGAAAAAACGTTCAAAAATAAAGGTTCATATTATCATTGAATATTAGTCTATGACAAGTGTTATTGATAAGTGAATGTTAGATTTATTTAATAAAAGTCAAAGATTTTTTGATCATCTCTATGTACATTGTCTGTCATCTTAGTTATTTCTTTCATTTTTTGAGGTGTGCATGTGTGTCTGTGGGTGTGTGTCTGTGTGTGTGCATATGTGTGTGTGTTTTTCTGTGTATTATCTCTAAACTATCATTATTTACTATTTTCATTATCTGTTACAATGAATAATTTTTATTTTAATAAAGCTTTCATGTAATGTTTGAGAATTTTGTAAAATATATTTTGACCACAGTTACCACCACCCCAACTTCTTCTAGATTTGTCTTTCTTTCACTTTGGAACTCTGTTCCACAGGATGCCATGGCCAGCTCTTGCCTGCTGACAAATTGCTACAGGCCACCTTCTATCTTTATTTTAAGTGGTAATTTACCATACTTCGGTTCTGAATGTCAATAACTAAATATATCTCCTAGTCTTCTTCACCTTTCTCTTCCATTTCTTCTTCTATATTGTTTTTTATTTCAACATTTTGGAATTTTAACGAGTCTTTTAGATGCTCGTCAAGAACTTTATCTCTACCTACACAATATCCCCAAATTTTTTCTAAGTTCTTTTCTAGCATTGATACATAAACAATATTCTCTCTCTCTCTCTCTCTCTCTCTCTCTCTCTCTCTCTCTCTCTCTTTGTGTGTGTGTGTGTGTCTGTCTCTCTCTCTGTCTCTCTCTGTCTCTCTGTCTCTCTGTCTCTCTCTCTCTCTCTCTCTCTCTCTCTCTCTCACACACACACACACACACACACACACACACACACACACAACACACAACAGGGAGAAGAAGCCCTGCTTCTTGGTTGTATTCATTACATCATTGATATGAAAAAAATATCTATCAGGAAAACATCCTTTAAGGAAAAGTTTATTTTGGTTTTGCTTGCAATTTCATTCTATCCCAACTGAGAAGTTATGCTGCCTGGTATGGATAGTCCATTGTAGCCAAAGGGTACAGCAACATGGTTGGTCATGGCACTAAAGAGGAAACACAGCTCTGGTGGGAACTAGAAGTAAAACCCAGCATTTGTGATTTATAACTGTAAACTCAGGTACGCACATGTTAAAAAGATTCCTTAATCTCTCAAAACAGTTCTACAACATGGGAAAACAAATGTTAAAAGACAAAGCCATGGGTTATATCTGAGGTCAAAACTGTAATGGTTGTGATTCTCCTTAAGAGTTGAGTAGAATTACTGTCTTACTTTAACCAAAGAACCTTACTCTCCTGAGCTGTTATGCAGCTATACGTAATACAGTGTGCACCTTTATAGGATTCAACTTCAGTTTTGTGCCTTTTCTCTACTGTCACTTAAATGTCTACCTATTTTTATTCTGAATCTGTACAGTCTTCCTTTTCATCTACTGAAGGTGTTGCTGCCGTTTATAGAATAATGCAGTTGTGTGAAAAACCTTTATGTTTTTTCAGTGATAAGTAGATGCTATTGACCAAGCCATTTCCTTTGTGGGTGTGTCACAAAGTCCTGAAACAGAAATATATGCTTATTCTTTACTAGAGAGATGGTACACATTAGCTTCTACTCATTATATGCACAAACAGCTTCATAGATCTATATAAAACTGATTAATAATAGGTGAGAGAAAATACAATACGTTTGGTTTGGAGAATGACTAAATCTATTTAATAAGATTAACTCTACTGCATGGAATTCTTACCCAAATTATATAACATATTTCTATGGATGGAAAGGAAAGTGTCTGTCTGTGTGTGTGTGTGTGTGTGTGTGTGTGTGTGTGTGTGTGTGTGTGTGTAATATTTTCTCCATCTATTCTTATTATTGGACACCTAGGTTGATTACATAATTGAACTGTTATAAGCCATGTTTCAGGAAACCACGATGTGCAAATATCTCTGTGCAATCAATGTTGACTTCAGTTCTTTGGGTAAATACCCAGGAGTACAATAGCTGAAAGCTCATTACTGATTTCCATAGTTGTTGGCCTACACTCGTAGTGGAGAAGATTCATTCCTGTGTCTGTGTGTTTCAAAGCTATCTTATTTACCAGAGGCTTACTGTGTGAGGACAAAGGAAATGATTATTTAAATTCCACTCAAAAATATTCTGATACACATATTTAAAGTCTAAGATTTATGATGCTAAAGAGATTTTGTGCCCTTAACATTGCATCTAATGACACTTTATCAAATATGTGATAGGTTAGCAAGACCTCCAACTGCTTTATGCTTCTTGTGTGTAACACTCTCATTCAATGTCTAGTCACTTTATAGGTTTCTATTTTTCTGTGAGGCATTATTCATTAAGACAAATATAATCAGAATTTCCAAAATCCTGTGTTAATAATGGTCTGACCTTGTTTTTCTTCTTGTTTATCCGTTTTTTCTTTTTTGTTTTTTAGAACATTACTTTTAAAAAATATTGTTTTGCATGTTCTCTGTATATAGTGCCATATTACATAAGTACTTTTCACACAGATATGTATTGTATGTTGAACATTCTCCCTGTGACTTCCTTCATTGATGTTTGTTATCCAACTCCCTCAATGATCACTTACATTTGTCTCCCTTGACAGTTTTGCTTCTAATTTCAAGATATCTATATCTCTATAGATATAGATATATGGTTTTATATAACTATAAATCTATGAAGAATACATGAGAGAAACCTACAATATTTATCTTTTCTTGAGACTTGCTTTAGTATCTCAATATGATTATTTCTTTTTCTCATTAAACTATAAAAGCTCTTGCTAGTCATTTTTTTTTTACATAAAAACACATTTATTCAAGTACTTGGCACTATTAAATTATATAACTTATTTCACTATGTATTCACGTCACCTTTATTTTTTTTTTATTAACTTGAGTATTTCTTATATACATTTCGAGTGTTATTCCCTTTCCCGGTTTCCGGGCAAACATCCCCCTCCCCCCTCCCCTTCCTTATGGGTGTTCCCCTCCCAACCCTCCCCCCATTGCCGCCCTCCCCCCATAGACTAGTTCACTGGGGGTTCAGTCTTAGCAGGACCCAGAGATTCCCCTTCCACTGGTGCTCTTACTAGGATATTCATTGCTACCTATGGGGTCAGAGTCCAGGGTCAGTCCATGTATAGTCTTTAGGTAGTGGCTTAGTCCCTGAAAGCTCTGGTTGCTTGGCATTGTTGTACTTTTGGGGTCTCGAGTCCCTTCAAGCTCTTCCAGTTCTTTCTCTGATTCCTTCAATAGGGGACCTATTCTCAGTTCAGTGGTTTGCTGCTGGCATTCGCCTCTATATTTGCTGTATTCTGGCTGTGTCTCTCAGGAGCGATCTACATCCGGCTCCTGTCGGTCTGCACTTCTTTGCTTCATCCATCTTGTCTAATTGGGTGGCTGTATATGTATGGGCCACATGTGGGGCAGGCTCTGAATGGGTGTTCGTTCAGTCTCTGTTTTAATCTTTGCCTCTCCCTTCCCTGCCAAGGGTATTCTTTTTCCTCATTTAAAGAAGGAGTGAAGCATTCACATTTTGATCATCCGTCTTGAGTTTCGTTTGTTCTAGGGATCTAGGGTAATTCAAGCATTTGGGCTAATAGCCACTTATCAATGAGTGCATACCATGTATGTCTTTCTGTGATTGGGTTAGCTCACTCAGGATGATATTTTCCAGTTCCAACCATTTGCCTACGAATTTCATAAACTCGTTGTTTTTGATAGCTGAATAATATTCCATTGTGTAGATGTACCACATTTTCTGTATCCATTCCTCTGTTGAAGGGCATCTGGGTTCTTTCCATTTTCTGGCTATTATAAATAAGGCTGCGATGAACATAGTGGAGCACGTGTCTCTTTTATATGTTGAGGCATCTTTTGGGTATATGCCCAAGAGAGGTATAGCTGGATCCTCAGGCAGTTCAATGTCCAATTTTCTGAGGAACCTCCAGACTGATTTCCAGAATGGTTTTACCAGTCTGCAATCCCACCAACAATGGAGGAGTGTTCCTCTTTCTCCACATCCTCGCCAGCATCTGCTGTCACCTGAGTTTTTGATCTTAGCCAATCGCACTGGTGTGAGGTGAAATCTCAGGGTTGTTTTGATTTGCATTTCCCTTATGACTAAAGATGTTGAACATTTCTTTAGGTGTTTCTCCGCCATTCGGCATTCCTCAGCTGTGAATTCTTTGTTTAGCTCTGAACCCCATTTTTTAATAGGGTTATTTGTTTCCCTGCGGTCTAACTTCTTGAGTTCTTTGTATATTTTGGATATAAGGCCTCTATCTGTTGTAGGATTGGTAAAGATCTTTTCCCAATCTGTTGGTTGCCGTTTTGTCCTAACCACAGTGTCCTTTGCCTTACAGAAGCTTTGCAGTTTTATGAGATCCCATTTGTCGATTCTTGATCTTAGAGCATAAGCCATTGGTGTTTTGTTCAGGAAATTTTTTCCAGTGCCCATGTGTTCCAGATGCTTCCCTAGTTTTTCTTCTATTAGTTTGAGTGTGTCTGGTTTGATGTGGAGGTCCTTGATCCACTTGGACTTAAGCTTTGTACAGGGTGATAAGCATGGATCGATCTGCATTCTTCTACATGTTGCCCTCCAGTTGAACCAGCACCATTTGCTGAAAATGCTATCTTTTTTCCATTTGATGGTTTTGGCTCCTTTGTCAAAAATCAAGTGACCATAGGTGTGTGGGTTCATTTCTGGGTCTTCAATTCTATTCCATTGGTCTATCAGTCTGTCTCTGTACCAATACCATGCAGTTTTTATCACTATTGCTCTGTAATACTGCTTGAGTTCAGGGATAGTGATTCCCCCTGAAGTCATTTTATTGTTGAGGATAGCTTTAGCTATCCTGGGTTTTTTGTTATTCCAGATGAATTTGCAAATTGTTCTGTCTAACTCTTTGAAGAATTGGATTGGTATTTTGATGGGGATTGCATTGAATCTGTAGATTGCTTTTGGTAAATGGCCATTTTTACTATATTAATCCTGCCAATCCATGAGCATGGGAGATCTTTCCATCTTCTGAGGTCTTCTTCAATTTCTTTCTTCAGTGTCTTGAAGTTCTTATTGTACAGATCTTTTACTTGCTTGGTTAAAGTCACACCGAGGTACTTTATATTATTTGGGTCTATTATGAAGGGTGTCGTTTCCCTAATTTCTTTCTCGGCTTGTTTCTCTTTTGTATAGAGGAAGGCAACTGATTTATTTGAGTTAATTTTATACCCAGCCACTTTGCTGAAGTTGTTTATCAGCTTTAGTAGTTCTCTGGTGGAACTTTTGGGATCACTTAAATATACTATCATGTCATCTGCAAATAGTGATATTTTGACCTCTTCTTTTCCGATCTGTATCCCTTTGATCTCCTTTTGTTGTCTGATTGCTCTGGCTAGAACTTCAAGAACTATATTGAATAAGTAGGGAGAGAGTGGGCAGCCTTGTCTAGTCCCTGATTTTAGTGGGATTGCTTCAAGTTTCTCTCCATTTAGTTTAATGTTAGCAACTGGTTTGCTGTATATGGCTTTTACTATGTTTAGGTATGGGCCTTGAATTCCTATTCTTTCTAGGACTTTTATCATGAAGGGGTGTTGAATTTTGTCAAATGCTTTCTCAGCATCTAATGAAATGATCATGTGGTTCTGTTCTTTCAGTTTGTTTATATAATGGATCACATTGATGGTTTTCCCTATATTAAACCATCCCTGCATGACTGGGATGAAGCCTACTTGATCATGATGGATGATTGTTTTGATGTGCTCTTGAATTCGGTTTGCCAGAATTTTATTGAGTATTTTTGCGTCGATATTCATAAGGGAAATTGGTCTGAAGTTCTCTTTCTTTGTTGTGTCTTTGTGTGGTTTAGGTATAAGAGTAATTGTGGCTTCGTAGAAGGAATTCGGTAGGGCTCCATCTGTTTCAATTTTGTGGAATAGTTTGGATAATATTGGTATGAGGTCTTCTATGAAGGTTTGATAGAATTCTGCACTAAACCCGTCTGGACCTGAGCTCTTTTTGGTTGGGAGACCTTTAATGACTGCTTCTATTTCCTTAGGAGTTATGGGGTTGTTTAACTGGTTTATCTGTTCCTGATTTAACTTCGATACCTGGTATCTGTCTAGGAAATTGTCCATTTCCTGAAGATTTTCAAATATTGTTGAATATAGGTTTTTATAGTAAGATCTGATGATTTTTTGAATTTCCTCCGAATCTGTAGTTATGTCTCCCTTTTCATTTCTGATTTTGTTAATTTGGACACACTCTCTGTGTCCTCTCGTTAGTCTGGCTAAGGGTTTATCTATCTTGTTGATTTTCTCAAAGAACCAACTTTTGGTTCTGTTGATTCTTTCTATGGTCCTTTTTGTTTCTACTTGGTTGATTTCAGCTCTGAGTTTGATTATTTCCTGCCTTCTACTCCTCCTGGGTGTATTTGCTTCTTTTGGTTCTAGAGCTTTTAGGTGTGCTGTCAAGCTGCTGACATATGCTCTTTCCTGTTTCTTTCTGCAGGCACTCAGCGCTATGAGTTTTCCTCTTAGCACAGCTTTCATTGTGTCCCATAAGTTTGAGTATGTTGTATCTTCATTTTCATTAAATTCTAAAAAGTTTTTAATTTCTTTCTTTATTTCTTCCTTGACCAGGTTATCATTGAGTAGAGCATTGTTCAATTTCCACGTATATGTGGGCATTCTTCCCTTATTATTATTGAAGACCAGTTTTAGGCCGTGGTGGTCCGATAGCACACATGGGATTATTTCTATCTTTCTGTACCTGTTGAGGCCCGTTTTTTGACCAATTATATGGTCAATTTTGGAGAAAGTACCATGAGGAGCTGAGAAGAAGGTATATCCTTTTGCTTTAGGATAGAATGTTCTATAAATATCCGTTAAGTCCATTTGGCTCATGACTTCTCTTAGTCTGTCTACATCACTGTTTAATTTCTGTTTCCATGATCTGTCCATTGATGAGAGTGGGGTGTTGAAATCTCCCACTATTATTGTGTGAGGTGCAATGTGTGTTTTGAGCTTTAGTAAGGTTTCTTTTACGTATGTAGGTGCCCTTGTATTTGGGGCATAGATATTTAGGATTGAGAGTTCATCTTGGTTGATTTTTCCTTTGATGAATATGAAGTGTCCTTCCTTATCTTTTTTGATGACTTTTAGTTGGAAATTGATTTTATTTGATATTAGAATGGCTACTCCAGCTTGCTTCTTCTGACCATTTGCTTGGAAAGTTGTTTTCCAGCCTTTCACTCTGAGGTAGTGTCTGTCTTTGTCTCTGAGGTGTGTTTCCTGTAGGCAGCAGAATGCAGGGTCCTCGTTGCGTATCCAGTTTGTTAATCTATGTCTTTTTATTGGGGAGTTGAGGCCATTGATATTGAGAGATATTAAGGAATAGTGATTATTGCTTCCCGTTATATTCATATTTGGATGTGAGGTTATGTTTGTGTGCTTTCATTCTCTTTGTTTTGTTGCCAAGACGATTAGTTTCTTGCTTCTTCTAGGGTATAGCTTGCCTCCTTATGTTGGGCTTTACCATTTATTATCCTTTGTAGTGCTGGATTTGTAAAAAGATATTGTGTAAATTTGGTTTTGTCATGGAATATCTTGGTTTCTCCATCAATGTTAATTGAGAGTTTTGCTGGATACAGTAACCTGGGCTGGCATTTGTGTTCTCTTAGTGTCTGTATGACATCAGTCCAGGATCTTCTGGCCTTCATAGTTTCTGGCGAGAAGTCTGGTGTGATTCTGATAGGTCTCCCTTTATATGTTACTTGACCTTTTTCCCTTACTGCTTTTAATATTCTTTCTTTATTTTGTGCGTTTGGTGTTTTGACAATTATGTGACGGGAGGTGTTTCTTTTCTGGTCCAATCTATTTGGAGTTCTGTAGGCTTCTTGTATGTCTATGGGTATCTCTTTTTTTAGGTTAGGGAAGTTTTCTTCTATGATTTTGTTGAAGATATTTACTGGTCCTTTGAGCTGGGAGTCTTCACTCTCTTCAATACCTATTATCCTTAGGTTTGATCTTCTCATTGAGTCCTGGATTTCCTGTATGTTTTGGACCAGTAGCTTTTTCCGCTTTACATTATCTTTGACAGTTGAGTCAATGATTTCTATGGAATCTTCTGCTCCTGAGATTCTCTCTTCCATCTCTTGTATTCTGTTGGTGAAGCTTGTATCTACAGCTCCTTGTCTCTTCTTTTGGTTTTCTATATCCAGGGTTGTTTCCATGTGTTCTTTCTTGATTGCTTCTATTTCCATTTTTAATTCCTTCAACTGTTTGATTGTGTTTTCCTGGAATTCTTTCAGGGATTTTTGCGATTCCTCTCTGTAGGCTTTTACTTGTTTATTAATGTTTTCCTGTGCTTCCCTAAGTGTGTTCATGTCTTTCTTGAAGTCCTCCAGCATCATGATCAAATATGATTTTGAAACTAGATCTTGCTTTTCTGGTGTGTTTGGATATTCCATGTTTGTTTTGGTGGGAGAATTGGGCTCCGATGATGGCATGTAGTCTTGGTTTCTGTTGCTTGGGTTCCTGCGCTTGCCTCTCGCCATCAGATTATCTCTAGTGTTACTTTGTTCTGCTGTTTCTGACAGTGGCTAGACTGTCCTATAAGCCTGTGTGACAGGAGTGCTGTAGACCTGTTTTCCTCTCTTTCAGTCAGTTATGGGGACAGAGTGTTCTGCTTTCGGGCGTGTAGTTTTTCCTCTCTACAGGTCTTCAGCTGTTCCTGTGGGCCTGTGTCTTGAGGTCACCAGGCAGCTTTCTTGCAGCAGAAAATTTGGTCTTACCTGTGGTCCCGAGGCTCAGGTTTGCTCGTGGGGTGCTGCCCAGGGGCTCTCTGCAGGGGCAGCAACCAGGAAGACCTGTGCCGCCCCTTCCGGGAGCTTCAGTGCACCAGGGTTCCAGATGGTCTTTGGCTTTTTCCTCTGGCGTCCGAGATGTGTGTGCAGGGAGCAGTCTCTTCTGGTTTCCCAGGCTTGTCCGCCTCTCTGAAGGTTTAGCTCTCCCTCCCACGGGATTTGGGTGCAGAGAACTGTTTATCCGGTCTGTTTCCTTCAGGGTCCGGCGGGGTCCTGCCGCTCCTGGGCCCTCCCCCACGGGAGCCCAGAGGCCTTATACAGTTTCCTCTTGGGCCAGGGATGTGGGCAGGGGTGAGCAGTGTTGGTGGTCTCTTCCGCTCTGCAGCCTCAGGAGTGCCCACCTGACCAGGCGGTTGGGTTTCTCTCTCACCGGATCTGGGAGCAGAGAGCTGCTGCGGGCCGGGATCCGCGGGTGGGGGACTTCCGGTAAACTCAGAACGTGCTGGGTCCTAGAGAAATTCTGCTTCCATGTGTCCCAAGCTCACCAGGCAGCTTTCTTGCAGCAGAAAATTTGGTCTTACCTGTAGTCCCGAGGCTCAGGTTTGCTCGTGGGGTGCTGCCCAGGGGCTCTCTGCAGCGGCAGCAACCAGGAAGACCTGTGCCGCTAGTCATTTTTTGAAACAACTTTATGCTTGAAGCTACATATCCTGTTACTGTCGACATGGTCTTTCATTTAACACACACACACACACACACACACACACACACACTCACACACTGTTTCTTGTTACTTGTCAAGGTAAAGAAATATAGTTTATGTTAAATTTTTAGAAAGACTGGTTGGTATTGTTCTTATGTTTGGGAAGCCCCTTCAGCGCCTCCAATCCTTTCTCTAATTCCAGTTCAATTATTTGCTGCTAGCATTCCCCTCTGTATTTGTCATGTTCTGGCTAAGCCTCTCAGGAGACAGATATATAAGGCTCCTGTCAGCATGCACTTCTTGGCTTCATCAGTATTGTCTAGATTTGGTGGAGATATCTATATCTATATCTATATCTATATAAATATCTAGCATATATATGCTAGATCCCCAAGTGGGGCAGTCTCTGAAAGTCTGTTCCTTTAGTCTCTGCTCAAACTTTGTCTCCATGTCTCCTCCTATGAAGGACTCCATGTTCCCCCTTTTAAGAAGGACTGAAGCATCTGCACTTTGGCTGTCCTTTTTTTTTTTTTTGGCATTTTTGTCATTTTTTTTCGCTTTTTCTTTATTAACTTGAGTATTTCTTATTTACATTTTGAATGTTATTCCCTTTCCTAACATCCCCCTAATCCCTCCCCCACTCCTTCTATATGGGTGTTCCCCTCCCCATCCTCCCCCCATTGCCGCCCTCCCTCCAACAATCACATTCACTGGGGTTTCAGTCTTAGCAGGACCAAGGGCTTCCCCTTCCACTGGTGCTCTTACTAGGCTATTCATTGCTACCTATGAGGTTAGAGTCCAGGGTCAGTCCATGTATAGTCTTTAGGTAGTGGCTTAGTCCCTGGAAGCTCTGGTTGCTTGGCATTGTTGTTCATATGGGGTCTCAAGCTCCTTCAAGCTCTTCCAGTCCTTTCTCTGATTCCTTCAACGGGGGTCCCGTTCTCAATTCAGTGGTTTGCTGTTCACCTATAGAAGGCATAGACTTAAGCATATAACTGATCAAACAATGATATTGTTGACATCAGTTTTCTTTTTATCTTAACACCACCCCTTCTTATGCTGATCAGAAGAGTTATGAGCACATCCAGGTGTTTCTTCACGTAATATTTGCTGTCTAGAGATTTCTCATCTCTTTCCTTATCTATTTGCCAGCCCACCTTGAATACTCTTCTCTGTTGTTGTCTTCTGATTACCTCCATCAAGCATAATATGTTCACACAGAAGTTTTGCTATTTTACAAAAATTATATGGTTACAGATAATGTTATGTTTCTAAGGTATAAGTTATTACTTTTATCACTTTGTTTTTTACTGCATATAAAGCTGAGGATACTTAATATCTGACTTAGAAAATTAATCTTTGAGAAGCCATTTCAAATTCCAGGATTTGTATCAAAAACTACTGTTAATAATCACAAAATAAGTCACTAAATTCTCTTCATTTGACAAAGTATTTATTGTTTAATCCACGGTCAGCACAGTGACTATATTTCTTTTTGTTTTTATACTGTCACCAATAATGGTGTTCTTAAAGCTTAACTGTGTGCTTTATAGCATTCTTAGCATACAGAAGATATATACTTCTCTTTACTCTGTTGATAACTTTTTGTGATCTTGTCATGGCCTCTAATTTTACCTTAAATTAAACAGTCCAAAGAGCAATTAGATTTCAGGATTTCTTCTTTATTAGATCGCTTGGCTCCATCTATCCCTACACTGTGAATGCTGATATAGACTTAGATTACTTGGAGAAAGTAGTAATGAATTATGCTGCTCCAGGCTGTGGTTAATTAAACTGGCTACCCTTTTGTCTTCAGCATGGGCAGCTGGGGCACTGGACTACAGAGGGCTAATGAGTCCTACTTAAGGTAAGTCCTCAAGGGAGATGAATTCCTGCTGTAAGGCAAGAATATGATTCAGATCACAAAGTTCTCAATCCGCTAAGTAGGTCAAACTCTCTGAGGGAGGACAGGAAGCAATTTGGGGTCTGGATAAAATCAGAAACTATGAATTTAATTAATTATTATATCCAGCAAGATTTATAATGCCTTGTTGAAAGAGTGGCTGTGCTGAAATATTCAGAAATCCTTTGAAGTTTTCTTTATTGTTTTTTATTTATGTAAGAAAATGTGACTCAAAGAATTGTTCTGTTAGACATCATATGTGGAAGACATAATAACATTTAAAAAGTGCCACATGTCTAAAAAGATCATAAAGTTTATATAAAAAAATTAGACAACCTAGCCAGATAAGTGATGGAAGAGCCAACCCCTTGGTATGAAAGAACTGTGTTATTCATTTCTGATTTTTCAGATGATAAATATGTGTCTAGTAATTTGCTGAAGAAAATACACACCAATGTTATAGTATTCTAAAATTTTAATTATTACTTTCTATATATCTTGGCATAGCAGTGGAAATCATGAGATTACATGTGCTTGCTGTTATAGTGCATTAACCCGGGCCAAATTAGAAATGAAAAGTTCACTTATTAATAGGATAATAATCAATTATTAAAGACCTACAAATTACAGGACAATACAATAATTATTTTAAAGACAGCACAACAGTACTCTTCGGCTAAATGGACATAGTCAGTAGCTACAAAATTCTATGGTTAATTATTAGTATAGTCTTTAATTTTTCTTTGATGATGAGTTTAGACATAAGGCAATTCATCTGCAGAGAGAGTCAGAAAGTTGTTCATGCTTGTACTATTAAGCCAAAGTGAAAGGAGATAGCATGCTTACCCTAGCAGCAGAACACTCATTCTCAAACACAAAGAAATACTATCTGCTTTGGTGATTAATTAAAGGATTCAAACTATAATATAGTTTAGGAATAATAGAATGTTATGGATTATGTAACTATTTACCCAGTATTCTCCATGCCAGAAAAATCAGTATCACAGGATATGTGGTCAGAAGAGCAGGACTGGAGTGTCTTCCAGCACGCTGACGTGTATGCAGTGTAACAAGAGCCTCAGCTCTTTTGAATACCTATGATTTTTGAGAAGTAATGATCTGCCACTATATCTCTCAGCCTTGAATGCACATATAATATGTGCACTTAGACATACTGTATTCTGTATCAGAAAAATATTAAATTATAGCTTTTGCAGGTATTTCAAGTGCATCAGTTCTTTAAAGTCTTTGAGATAACCATTCATGTTTTAAAATCAGTTCTTTGAGAAATTTGTACATGTCCCTCCATTACTTTTTCCCAAATACATCCCCTCTTCCCTCATATCCTTTTCCTTTTGTATCAATATTCATGTTTTCTCTTTCGTTTTTTCCTTTTTGTCAATTGAAAATGATATTTTTGTAGCATATATTCTGATCAAGGTTTTCCCAGTCAGATCCTCCCAAGTACTGACCCATTCAAAATAATTCCATTTTTCTCCAACTCTTTAGAAAACAAACAGAAGGCAAACAGCATACAAACAAACAAAAATAGAGTTTAAAAACTACAAAGAACAATGAAAGTAGAGGAACACACATACACATATAAACAGACAAATGTGGACATCATAATATACGATTAAAGGTCAATAAGACAAAATATCCTCAAACAAAACAATGTGGGGATGAAAAGTTTATAAAATTATATTGAATTCATTTTGTATTGACATCTACTTCTGCCTACCCTTATGTGTGGCTAATATATCCAGAGTATAGGCACGGTGCCTGCTAACTCATTCCCTATGTCTCCCAAGTGCTAGGATTAAAGGCAGGTATGATCATGCCTGGCTTGCTATTTTCTTTATCTCACATGCAACCTAATTTGTGATACCCATATATTCATGCCTTTCAGTGAAATGGTGGCTGAATTATTATGAGAGCAACCAATCATATTCCTTTGACATTATTTTAAGATTTCTTTGGAATTGAAAAAGCCTAAGGATATCTTATTTGAGAGAATAAATCTATTTTGAATAAATGAAAAAGAAAAATTGATGAATGTGCTAAACACATATTTCACAAATTGTTGTGTCTGCATTGTGTTGCATTGTGTGTGTGTTTGTGTGTGTGTGTGTGTGTGCGTGTGTGTGTGTGTGTGTGCGCGCGCGCGCGCGCGCATGCGCGCATGTGTGTGTATTAGTATAGGAAGACCCTAAGCAAATATTAGAAGTTTTGGATCTGTGGATCTGAACTGGGAATCAAAGATTTGTATATGAAGGACAATGACTTGGAAACTATGCTTTGGAAATAGATTAAGTAAGTGTTTTCTCCAATAAGATCACTATGCCTACGCAAAAAGAATAAAGTATAGACAGAATGTCTAGACTCAATCAAGTACACTAAGAGGGTTCACTCTATTGTGTGCTGTGTATTCATAGGCAACAACAACGAATTCTAAAAGTCTGAGACTATAACTCACACAAGAATTATAGTAATATTTCTTTCATGAACAGTGGTAAGAAGTAAGTAAAAATATTAAGAACTATGGCTCTATCTGACAGTTATTTTTCAATGATCCATGGTCTATCTAATTCATCAAAGGAATGTACTTAAAACTCAAACGTTATTACTTTCTCTATAATCTCAATCACATTAGCTGGCACCATACATTGTGTCTCTATGTAAGATATTATTGGCCACTTCAGGTGCAAAGAATATAGTTAGAACTCTAGAAAAACCTAACTGCATTCCAAAAAATATACGCATAAGCATAGTTATAACATGACTTTTCATAGAGCATCCATGTTTCCTTTTGTCATAAAAATGAATTTATGCCAAAAATATTTATTGGTAATATTAGCATTTCATCTCCTTAGCTCTTATTGTAAAATTCAAGGTTCATACCTTAAATTGACAAACTGTTAATATATTCCCACTTATCTCTCTAGTTAAGTCTTCTCAATCTCACATGTTACTGCCATTTCTGCTAAAACAATGATTTGGCATGTTTCTGATCTGGAAATTCTGTTCTAGGCATTTGGAATTCCTTGTGCAAATTTTCTATTGTCCTAGGTGATCTTCTCAGTTTTTTGCAAATACACTACATCACTGAGTTTGATGACCTCAACACACTGAGCATTTGGTTTCTGCAAAATATTTGAAGTATTGTCTCTCTTCAATATTATACACCATGAGAAGGACATCCATGAGAAGGCATATTTTCATGATTTACCTGTACAACCACAAGACCTCTTAATTTTTTTCCTTATTTTTGGACAATCAATAAAGCTTTCCTCTGGAGATATTGGAATAGTGTGCCTAATGAAAAACTCAACTAAAGGTAAAAAGATACAAATATCATACAAGTAAAGACAATATGATTCTGTAATTTATTTAATAAATTCTGCTTAATAGGAATTTTCAGCAGTAAGCCAATAAACACCGAGACCTATAAAGTGGTTATCTTAGATTAATAGCAAATTTTTGGAATAGAAGAATGACATATTTTAGTCCAGTTTAGAACTAATCACAGTTTGTGTATGCTTCAAGGCCAAACACTGAAAATATAGCAATCTTCACAAAAATGATTAAGTATAGATGGAGATAGTAAAACATCAAAAATGTGAATTTCATTATCACATATATTTTAATTTCTATGCAGTAAAGGAATATTAAATTAAAAAACCTTGAAAGTAGTTTAACAAAGGTCTAAGTTTGCTTTATTTTAAATAGCACTGTAATTAGGGCAGATAACAAGGTTATGAGGCATGTAACATTTTATAAAATTGTGGAGGAAGCTGTGATTCTGGCTGTGCCAAAATAAATAAACCAGAATATAAAAATAACTCAGAAGTAGAACAAGCAAAGAAATGATATCATTAACAACCAACTGAGGTAGTTACTTTTCCTCATGTAAGGCAAGAGTATTTTTTCCAGAGACACATATGGCACATGGTTGAGAAATCTCCATAATACTGAGAAGGAAATATGAATATGTTCATTATATTTCAGACCATTAGATGATCTAAACCCTAAGGAGAAAACAATACAGGAAAATCACTGGGCTTAAAATGAGAAAGTCAAAACACAAATTGATTCTCTTCAGCTACTGATTTTGTCAACTTGAGTCTAATATTTAATGTTTGAAGGTTAATATATCTTCAACAAATGTGTTTGTGAATACATATTCAAGGAATTAATTCACCATTAAAAACTAACTTCACTATTATTCCTCTGATAAGGCAAAACATTATATATAATATTTCTAAAATTCTGAAATTACTGTCTAGTAGTGTATTATTTTTGCTTGATCAAATGATTTGCTATGATCAAATTCATAATTCTTAAAGTTTAAGTTTGTTCTGCATGAGGTTCGGAAGTGTTTAAGAAATCTTAAACAAAACTAGGAGCACTTACAAATTTAGGTATACTAATATGTGTGGTAAATATCTCGAGTTTTCTCCAGTAAAAGTGTCAAACTGCCTCTGCATTAGTCTAGTTTCTCACAAACTATCTAGACAAGTCCTGATTCTGTGCCACAGAATAAGAAACTTCAGACTGTGCTTTTCAGAAGACCTGGAAAATAAACTCTTGTCTATTATCAGACATTCTTTTATGTGCTACAAATGTCTGAACTCTGAAAAAAGTCTACTAGCAACAATGAATCTACATGTAGTAACTCTCCTGAAGTCGTTGGCATAGGTCCTCAAATCCCTGAGAAGTTTTCCAAATTGTTTTCCCAATTAATTATCATGTACATTACACCACAGTTAAAATGAGTAAAAATAGTTGAACCAATACACAAGTGTTCTGATCTTTTGGTCTACCTAGTTATTTTAATCAATACCCAATAAACTAGTTAATTGGGTGTTTAGAGGGAGTTCATTAATCGGTTAGTATCAGAATTGATGATGATGAACATTACATAAGTATGTCAATAATGAACCAGTTTTAGATACTCAGGCACTACTACAATAGTATGAGTTGCTGATGGTGTGCGTAATGTATACATATTTTTGGAATAATGAAAACTCGAGAGCTTGTTTGGAGGTTTGGAGTAGGGCAACAGCTACTTGTATTCCCTTGACTGAAGACCAGTCCCCCTCGCTATTCAGAGAAGGTCGTCCTCTTCAATTAAGCACACAGCTTCAGGGGAGATGTATATGAAGTGGGGAGAGAGAAAGGAGACATGCAGGTAGCCTGCCACATCAACTGAGTCTGGAAATCAAATGTGTGAAAGATGTCTCTCCTGAAGCTAATGAGAGCAGATGCAGAGATTCACAGCTTAAGAATAGGCCAAAGGAGCACCTTTCGAGATCTCTAGTCCCCACACCCACCAAAGGTGGCTTGTAAGAATCTGAGGGGCAGAGAACACTAGGAGAACATGGTCTACAGAAACAAGTAAGCAAAGCTCAGAGGGGCTCTTAGAGACGTAAGCAGCAACCACTGAGCATGTGTGGGTGTGCATTAGTTCCTCTATATAATGTGTTGTGCCTATTAGTGTGTTGGCTTTGTGAGATGCCTTACAGGGGGAGTGGGACTGTCTCTGACTCTTTTGCCTGTTCCTGGTAGCCTTTCTCATGTACTGTGTTTCCTCACCCAGTTCTGATATGAAGGTTTGTGCCTAGTGTTATTTTATCTTGTTTTGTCATGTTCGGTTGACAACTATGGGAAACTGCCTCCTTTCTGAAGGGAAACGGAAAAGAAATGGATCCTGGGGACACACATTGTGGTGAGGGTGGAAGGACTGGAGGGAGAGCAAACTACAGTTAGGATGTACTATATGGGAGAAAAATATTTTTGGAAAAAAAGGAATAATAAAACCATCATAGGAGTCAATTATTTTACATTTTTTAATTTTTTAATTAATTAATTAATTTTTATACTCCAGATTTTATTTTCCTCCCGGTCCACCCTCCCACAGTCCTACATCCCATACCTCCTCTCTGCCTCCCCTATCTCCAGGAGGATGTCCCCATCCCACCCACCCTGTCATACCTCTAAACCTTCTGGGGCCTCCCGTCTCTTGAAGGATAGGTGCATCTTCTCTGACTGAATGTAAACCCAGTATTCCTCTGCTGTATATGTGTTAGGGGCTTCCTCTCAGCTGGTATATGCTGCCTGGTTGGTGATCCAGTGTCTGAGAGATTTTGGTAGTCTAGGAAGGCAAGAAATAGTAAAACTCAGGGCTGAAATCAACCAAATAGAAACAAAAAGAACAATACAAAGAATCAACAAAACCAAAAGCTGGTTCTTTGAGAGAATCAGCAAGATAGAAAAAGCCCTAACTAAACTAACTAAAGGGCAAAGAGGCAGTATCCAAATTTACAAAAATCAGAAATAAAAAGGGAGGTAAACAACAGAACCTGAGGAAATTCAAAAAATCTTCATATTCCACTATGATAGCCTATATTCAAAAAAAAACTGAAATATCTAGGTGGAATGGGTAGTTTTCTAGACAGAAACTACATGCCAAAGTTAAATCAAGAGCAGGTAAACTATCTAAACAGGCCCATATCTCATAAGGATATAGAAGAAGTTATTAAAAACCTCCCAACCAAAAAAAGCCCAGGGCAAGATGGATTTAGTTCAGAATTCTACTGGATCTTCAAAGAAGACCTAATACAAATATTCCTCAAGCTATTCCATAAAACAGAAACAGAAGGAACATTACCTAATTCATTCTATGAAGCCATACTTCCTCTGATACATAAACCACAAAAGGAACCAACCAAAAAAGAGAACTTTAGAACAATCTCACTTATGAATATTGATACAAAAATACTCAATAAAAATCTTGCATACTGAATCCAAGAACACATCGAAACCATCATTCACCATGAACAGTTAGGCTTCATTCCAGAGATACAAGGTTGGTTCAATATTAAAAATCCATTAATGTAATCCACTATATAAATAAACTCCAAAAAAATCACATGATCATCTCCTTAGATGCAGGAAAAGCATTTGACAAAATACAACACCCCTTCGTGTTAAAAGTATTGGAGAGATCAGGAATTTAAGGTCCATACATACACATAATAAAAGCAATTTACTGCAAACCAACAGCCAATATCAAATTAAATGGAAAGATACATGAAGCTATCCCATTAAAAACAGATACAAGACAAGGATGTCCACTCTCTCCATAGCTATTCAATATAGTACTCAAAGTGCTAGCTAGAACAAAAGGACAACCAAAAGAGACCAAAGAGATACAAATTGGCAAAGAAGAAATAAAGGTATCACTATTTGCAGATGATATGAGAGTACACATAAGCGACCCCAAAAATTCTACAAGAGAACTTCTCCAGCTCATAAACAACTTCAGCAAATTGTCAGGATGTAAAATTAGCTCACATAAATCAGTAGCCTTCCTTTATACAAATTGGCTGAGAAAGAATATAAGGAAATATCTCCCTTCATCATAGGAGTTTTAAAACCGAATATTTGAATTTATTTTAAATTGAATTTAAAAAAATTTCAATAAAACAGCACATAATATGGTGTCTCTCTGAGTGATTAAACATGGTCTTGCCTAGGAAGAAAGCATAGCTTGTTTATCATAAACATAGAGCTTATGAACTCTACCAAAGTGACAAGATAGGTAGGTAATTGCTGTATTTTTTTTCTCTGTTTCAGAAAAGTGTGATTTAGTTAAATGACACATGGATAGATTCTAGAGTACCTTCAAAGTTCACCAGAGGGTTAAGGTTTGTTATTTTCTCTTCTCTGGCAATATTTGTTGTTTTTAATGTACAAATTTATAAGAAAATAACCTACTAATCTGAGGGTATATGCTTGGGGCATAATGCATATCATTCTTCTATTATATTGAGAACAGAAAAAGATTAATTTTGCTTTAGAAAATACCTTTACAATGAAGAGAGTAATACAATATGAATTTATAAAATTCATTAAATTTTAAACTTCTAATAACTATATTAACCTGGACCCCTTGAATACTAAAGATACAATCATAAATTGTATTACCTAAACTTGTATAGTGATATAATGCACAAAACATGCTAATTTGGATTCAGATAACATAAAATAATGTAAATTATTTCATTGTATTGATGAATGTGGCACAGGAGGACATGAGTAAAAGTCAGAGTAATAATCTACAGAGCATCCAGCGTTAGTATTCGTTATTTTTCGAGTCTTATCAAAATTCTATTTGAGCTGACATCTGTAAGAAAGGAACCAAAATGTGTGTAGCAAAGGGGAGATAGAACCTGTAGAGACCGCCTCCAGTAAATAGACATGGCTCGCAGTCAAGAGATGGGGCTACACATCGAACTCAAAATTTTTAACCCAGAAATGTCTCTGTCCAAAGGAGAGACAGAGACAAAAACTGGAGCAGAGACTGAAGGAAGGGCCAACCAGGGACTGCTTCACCTGGGACTCCATCCTATCTGCAGACACCAACCCAGGCACTGCTGTTGCAAGAGGCACTTGCTGACAGAACCTGGTATGACTGTTCCTTGAGAGATTCTGCCAGCAACTGAACAATACAGATGTGGATGCTTCCAGCCAACCATCAGACTGCTCTCAGGGACCCTGGTGAGGGAGCTGGTGGAAGGGCTGGAGAAGAGGAGAGGTATTGTAACCCCAATTGAAGAACTGAACACCCAGTGCTCCCAGGACTAGACTACCAACCAAGGAGTATATGGCCAGGATCCATGGCTCCAAATACATATGTAGCAGTGAAGGGCCTTGTCTGACAACAGTGGCCAGGATGGTCCTTGGTCCTGTGGAGGTTTGATACCCCAGCCAGGGGATGCTGGAGGGGTGGATCATAAGTGTATGAGTCAGGAGCATCCTCATATAGGTAAAGAGGGAAGGTAAAGGGCAGATGTGGGAGGGGGATTTTGGAGGAGTAAAGAGGAAGGGGAATATCATTTGAGATGTAAATGAATAGAATGATTAATTAAAAAAAGAAGGAAGGAAGGAAGAAAGGAAGGAAGGAAGGAAGGAAGGAAGGAAGGAAGGAAGGAAGGAAGACTCAACACAGAACCCAGAGAAGAAAACATAGAAGAGAATATTTATGGCTAAAGAAATGAACAAGATAGTAGCAGGAAATGATGCAGAGAAGTTAACCAAGAACAACCTTGGTCAGGCTCTGTAAATGACTGCAAAGACAATTAGCCATCAGTCAATGAACTGGCAAGTCACTGGAAACTATATCAGAGGAAGTAGAATAATTTGGTGTTCATTTAATAAGGCTAGCTCTGCTGGATGTACGGAGGGCAGTTTGAATGCTTTGACAGCACACATGGAAAAGAATGGACTGATTCAAATGGAAAGGACAGAAACTCTTTGGAATAGTATATAGTGTTTATGTGGAAAAATTCAATGCTGACTAGGAATTATGTCAAACTGTGCATTTAAAGTCATAAAAAAAAAACCCGCGGTAAATTATCAGTATTCTACAGAAGAGTGCTCATATACCAAATGATCTTACATACATCTTCATATGCATTACAATGTAGACATAACCACATACTCCACTTAGGCAGATCCACTCAGTTGTTAGACTACCATTTTTACTTCAGCTATTTTTCAAAATGTAACTCTACTGAAAAAAAATCAGAGACTTTATAAATATGCATACTTATAGAATATGAGGTTTTTATATACGTAAGAATATTCACACCCTTCCAGTCTGAACCAATGCCCAAGTAGGCATTGGGTGCTGGCTCCACACCCAGTCCCACAACACCCAGAGGAAGCCTGACTTCCAGGTACACTAAAATGCCCAGGATCATTGTGAGGAGGCCACAACTGTCCCAACGTAGGAGTGACTGGGACCCCTGTGGATCCAGGGAAACAGGAACCCCTGTGGCATAGATCTTCTGAACCAGTGCCCTAGAAGACCTTGGGTACTGGCTCTGCACCAACTCCTACAACAACCAGAGGAAGCATGACTTCCAGGTGTTCTGAAACACCCAGGATCACAGGAGAAGTCACAACATCTGCCCCAACACCCACCCAAACACCCAGAGTAACTGGATCCCACAGGATCTAGGGACACAAGAATCCCCACCCAGTCAGGTGCACTGCTTCCTTCCAGTCTGAACCAGTACCCTAAGCAGACCTTGGGCGCTGTCTCCACACCAAGTACTATAATACCCAGAAGAAGACAGACTCCCAGGTGCTCTAACATGCCCAAAATCAGAAGTGCTTTGAAACACCCAGAATCAGAGGATCACAGGATTGCAGAGGAAGCTCAACGCCCAGAAGGGCTGACACAACCAGGATCTCAGTATCATAGGATCCCAGAACCATATGATCACAGAGACAGCTGGACTCTGAGGATATCTGACACAACCAGAATGACAGAAGGGACAGGCTGCAGTAAGAGACAGCAAGGGCAGATAACACTAGAGATAACCAGATGGCAAGAGGCAAACACAAGAACCTCAGCAAAAGAAACCAAGGCTAGTAGGCATCAGCAGAACCTAGTTCTTCCACTATAGCACGTCCTGGATATCCTATTACACCAAAAAAGCAAAATTTGGATTTAAAATCACAGCTCATGATGATGATAAACATCATTAGGAAGGATGTATATAACTCACTTAAAGAAATACAGGACAACGCAGGTAAACAGGTACAAACCCTTAAAGAAGAAACACAAAACTCTGTTAAAGAATTACAGGAAAGCACAACCAAACAGATGAAGAAATTGAACAAAACCATTAAGGATTTAAAAATAAAAATAGAAACAATAAAGAAATCACACAGTGAAATCTCGGAGAGAGAAAACCTAGGAAAGAGTTCATGAGTCATAGATGCAAGCATCACCAACAGAATACAAGAGATAGAAGAGAGAATCTCAGAGGCAGAAGACACCATAAAAAAAATTAACAGAACAGTCAAAGAAAATGCAAAGAGCAAAAAACTCCTAACACAAAACATCCAGGAAATCCAGGAAACAATAAGACTAAACCTAAGGATAGTAGGTATAGAAGAGACCAAAGACTCCCAACTTAAAGGGCCAGTAAATATCTTCAACAAAATTATAGAAGAAAACTTCCCTTACCTAAAGAAAGAGATGCCCATAAACATACAAGAAGCCTACAGAACTCCAAATAGTCTGGACCAGAAAAGAAATGCCATTCTGTCACATAATAATCAAAACACCAAATGCACACACAAAAAAGAAAGACTATTAAAAGCTGTAAGGAAAAAAGGTCAAGTAACAAATAAAGACAGACCTAACAGAATTACACAAGACTTCCCACCAGAAACTATGAAAGCCAGAAGATCCTAGACAGATGTCATATAGACCTTAAGAGAACACAAATGCCAGCCAAGGCTACTATACCCAGCAAAACTCTCAATTAACATACATGGAGAAACCAAGATATTCCATGAAAACCCAAGTTTACATAATATCTTCACACAAATCCAGCACTACAAAGGACAACAGATGGAAAACTCCAACCTAAGGAAGGAAACTACACCCTCAAAAAAGCAAGAAATTAATCTTCCTTCAACAAACCTAAAAGGAGATGGCCACACAAACAATTCCACCTCTAACAACAAAAATAACAGAAAGCAACAATCACTTTTCCTTAATATCTCTTAACATCATTGGACTCAATTCTCCAATAAAAAGACATAGACTAACTGAAAGAATACATAAACAGGACCCAGCATTTCACTGCATACTGGAAATGCACCTCAGTGACAAAGACAGACACTACCTTAGAGAAAAAGGCTGGAAAAGATTTTTTCCAAGCAAATTGTCCCAAGAAACAAGCTCAAGTAATCAATCAAATAGCAAATAAAATCAACTTTCAAACAAAAGTTATAAAAAAAGACAAGGAAGAACACTTTATATACATTAAAAGAAAAGTAAAGCAAGATGAACTTTCAATTTTGAACATCTAAACTCTAAATCAAAGGCCTCCACATTCATAAAAGAAACTTTCCTAAAGCTCAAAGCACAGATAATAAGTAATTCACACAATAATTGTGGGAGATTTAATACCCAACTCTCATCAATCAACACATCATGGAAACAAAAAAACTAAACAGAGACACAGTGAAACTAGCCGAAATTATGAACCAAAAGGATTTAATAGATATCTATAGAACATTTTATCCTACAACAAAAGAATATACCTTCTTCTCAGCACTTCGAGGTACCTTCTTCAAAACTGACAACATAATTGGTCACAAAACAGGCCTCAACAGATACATGAAGATTGAAATAATACCTTGTTCCTATTATATCACCATGAACTATAACAACAGAAACAGCATCAAGTCCACATACACATGGAAGCTGAACAATGCTCTACTCAATAATAATTTGGTCAAGGAAGAAATAAAGAAATTAAAGACTTTTTCTAATTTAATAAAAATGAAGGCAAGACATTTCAAAACTTATGAGACACAATGAAAGCAATGCTAAGAGGAAAACTCATTGCTCTGAGTGCCTCCAAAAAGAAAGCGGAAAGTGCATACAGCTTGATAGCACACCTGAAAGCTCTACACCAAAAAGAAGGAAATACACCTAGTAGACTGCAGGAAATAATCAAACTCAGGGCTGAAATCAACTAAATTAAAAAGAAAAAAAAAGAAGTATAAAAAGAAAAAAATACAGGAGCTGGTTCTTTGAGAGAAATCAACAAGATAGATAAACGCTTAGCCAGACTAACCAGAGAGCATAGAAACAGTAGCCAAATTAATAAAATCAGAAATGAAAAGGGAGACATAACAACAGAAACTGAGGAAATTTAAAAATTGATCAGTTCCTACTGCAAAAGCCTATACTCAACAAACTGGGAAATAGACAATTTTTCAGACAGATACCAGGAACCAAAGTTAAATCAGCATCATATAAAACATTTAAACAGTCCCATAACACCTAAAGAAATAGAAGCAGTCATTAAAAGACTCCCAGTCAAATGAAGGCCAGGACCAGATGAGTTTAATGCTGAATTCTATCAGACCTTCAAATAAGACTTAATACCAATACTCTTCAAATTATTTCACAAAATAAAAACAGAGGAAACATTACCAAATTATTTTCTGAAGCCACAATTATGCTTTTACCTAAACTACACACAAAGACGCAAAAAAGAAAGAGAACTTCAGACCTATTTCCCATATGAAAATGGATACAGAAATACCCAAAAATATTCTCATAAACTGAATCAAAAACACATCACAACGATCATTCATCATGGTCAAGTAGGCTTCATCCCATGGATGCAGGGATTGTTCAACATATGGAAATCCATCATCATAATCCACTATATAAACAAACTCAAAGAAAACACAAGTGATCATCTCACATGCTGAGAAGCATTTGACAAAATTCAATACCCCTTCATAATAAAAGTCCTGGAAAGATCAGGAATTCAAAACCCACACATAAACATAGGAAAAGCAGTAAGCAGCAATGCCTACAGAAACTAGACAAGGCTGCCCACTCTCTCCCTACTTACTCAATGTAGTACTTGAAGTCCTACCCGAAGCAATTAGACAAGAAAAGGAAGTCAAAGGGATACAAATTGGAAAGGAAGAAGTCAAAATATCTTGCAGGTGATATGAAGGTATAATTGAGTGGCCCCAAAAGTCCACCGGAGAACTACTAAGCCTGATAAACAACTCAGCAAAATGGCTGGGTATAAAATTAACTCAAACCAGGGGCCTTTCTCTACTCAAAGGATAAACAAGCCGAGAAAGAATTTAGAGAAACAACATCCTTCAGAATAGTTACAAATATTACAAAATACCTCAATGTGACTCTAACCAAAAGAGTGAAAGATCTATATGATAAGAATTTCAAGTCTCTGAAGAAAGAAATTGAAGATCTCAGAAGATGGAAAGACCTTCCATGCTCATGGATTGGCAGGATTAATATAGCAAAAATGGCGGTCTTGCTGAAAGCAATCTACAGATTCAGTGCAATCACCACCAAAATTCCAACTCAATTCTTCATAGAGTTAGAAAGAGCAATTTGCAAATTCATTTGGAATAACAAAAAACCCAGGATAGAGAAAACTATGCTCAACAATACAAGAATTTCTGGAGGGATCAACATCCCTGACCTTAAACTGTATTACAAAGCAATAGTAATAAAAACTGTATGGTATTGGTACAGAGACAGGCAGGTAGATCAATGGAATAGAATTGAAGACATTGAAATGAACCCACACACCTGTGGTAACTTGTTCTTTGACAAAGGAGCTAAAAACAATCCAATGGAAAAAAGGCAGCACTTTCAACAGATGGTACTGGGTCAATTGGAGGTCACCATGTAGAAGAACGCAAACTGATCCATTCTTATTTCCTTGTTCAAAACTCAAGTCTAAATGGATCAAGGACCTCCACATAAAACCAGATACACTGAAACTAATAGAAAAGAAAGTGAGGAAGTGGCTCAAACACTTCGGCACAGGGGAAATTTTCCTGAAAAGAACACCAATGGCTTATGCTCTAAGATCAAGACTAGACAAATGGAACCTCATAAAACTGCAAAGCTTCTCTAAGGCAAAGGACACTGTCATTAGGACAAAATGGCAACCAACAGATTGGGAAAAGATCTTTACCAATCCTACATCCGATAGAGATCTAATATTCAATATTTACAAATAAATCAAGTGGTTAGACTCCAGAGAATCAAATAATCCTATTAAAACTGGGGTACAGAGCTAAACAAAGATTTCTCAACAGAGGAATATCTAATGTCTGCAAAGAACCTAAGGCAATGTTCAACATCCTTAGTCATCGGGGAAATGCAAATCAAAACAACACTGATATTCCACTTCACAGCAGTCAGAATGACTAAGATCAAAACCTCAGGTGACAGCAGATGCTGGATTGGATGTGGAGAAATAGAAACACTCTTCCATTGTTGCTGAGATTGCAAGCTGGTACAAGCACTCTGGAAACCAGTCTGGCAGTTGCTAAGAAAATTGCAAATTTTTCTACGTTAGGACCCAGCTACACTACTCCTGGGCATATACACAAAGGATGTCCCAGCATATAACATGGACACATGCTCCACTATGTTCATAGCAGCCTTATTTATGATAGACAGAAGCTGGGAAGAACCCAGATGTGCTTCAACAGCTCTGTTGGATAAAGAACATGGGGTAACTTCCATGATTCTTCTTTTTTAGATCCTAATCAATTTTTTGGTATACATATATGTATGCCACAGCATTGCTACTAATCTTACATGTTGTCATTTACAGTTTTCCGTGGTGATGGTACATACCTTTATTCAGAAATTAGACATATTACATATGCTCATGAATATCTATAGTGTTCATATTACTAAATATTATCTTAAAATTTGAGGAAGATGTACCATTTAAAAATCAGAATCAAAAATTCATCCCATACCGAGGTGTATTTATTATCTTTAATAATTAACCAAATTTTAACCATTGTGTTTGCACTATTTATTCATCGCATTAGCTGTCAGATATTACTCTCTAGCTTGATATTTTATGTGATAATTTTTAACATTTCATTTATATTTATAATTGTGGTTATTATCGCCTGTAAATTCATTATGCATAGAGTTAGATAAATAGAAAATTACTTGCACAAATCAGCCTAACAGGCAGATACTTTGTATTTTTGCAATCAGTGGCAAAGTTCTTACAATTCTTTTTTATTTTGCACAGGTAAATGTAGGTAATTATGGAGCCCTTTCTACAGTATCAAAATCACTGATGATTGGCAAATAAATTTACAGCATTTAGTTTATTTGGCTGATTTTGCATATTATAACAATTAAGTATGCAACTAATTCCTCTTTTAAGCATGTTAAATGAGCAGAATAACCAAACTACTTGCCTTGGACCACAGATTTTTGAATCTGTAACGATCCTAGAGTAGGAATTTGAGCTCAATGGTGGAGGCAAGAATTTGAGTAAATTAGCTCATCTAGATAAGCATTGAGAATTAGACTGTATTAAACCAGAAACCCTGGTAGGAACAAGAATCAGAGAAGCCTGGACTTCAGTTCTAGTAAAGGCTCAGGGTGGGCAACACTGGGAAAGAAAACTTCAAAAAGAAGTTTTCAGTGACTCTGTTTATAATGACTCTGTACATGTGCAGTTTCGGTTCACAAGTGATCACGTGACTACGCAAAAAGTTTTCTTCTCATGTTTTCTCCAGGTTGAAAGAAAAAATAACTATTTTCAATATAGCAGAACATTTTCTTTATAATACAATGCATGCTCAGAAATAAAATAATAAATGCTTTATTTGACCAATGTCTAATTGAGGGGAAAATATATCATGATATACTTGAATGTCAAGAAATGCTGTAAAACTCAGAGGCAATCATAAGGATTTCTGTTCAAATTCACAGGCACACTACAAATTAGGTACTTTAATACAGGGAGAGAGAATGCATCTGCTTTCACACTTCTTACCAGAATAAACAGCTAATTTCACATTTTATGCCATACAAGTCTCTTAAGGCAAACAATTATACAAAGTATATTAGAAAGGGTAAATAACTAACTAAAGAAATATTGACGTTATAAGATCATATTTGTGATTGTGATCTTGTAAATTAAAGTTTAGAGGAGACTACTTTACTAATAGGCATTCAATTTAATCAGGAAAAGAAAGTTCTATGAAAGCTTAAAATAAATGTAAAGGTTCCTATAGAAGAATAAAAAAAGATGTCATTAAAGTTTCTGTCATAAGGCTAGGTCTATTTGATTAAACTATTTCTGAGGTTGAAATATCCCAGTAAAAATTCTTGTTGTTACTCTATAGAGTTCCAAATAAAGGATAATATCCAAAAGAAGAAAAGTTATTAGGTACAAGCTACCAAAAAGAAAAAGTAAGAAGGAAAGAAAGAAAAGAGAGAACTTGTAAAAAGGAAAACAAGAGAGGGTTAGAAGACAAAAGAGAGAGGAAACATTTACATGTATATCCAGAGACACAGTGTGGATGGGAAATTTGGATTAACTTTTTTAAAAGGTTGATGGACCGACATCTATTAGCATGAGTCATGCATATTCTGAAATCATTCTTTAAAAGTGAAGGGCATAGAAAGACATTGAATGTGAACAATCCTATAAGGCTATAAATGAACTAATAATTACTTTATCACCCTCAAAATGAAAATGGTCATATGGAAATTCAATACACTTTCAGGAAGGTAGATGTGAGATGTACAGTATTCTTTTGAAATACATGAAGGAAATACTAAATGTTAATATATTTAAATGCTAATAATTATGCAGATTTGATATTGCCAAAATTAAGTTCTCAACTTTGATGTATAGATTTTAACCTATCACATTCAAGATCCCAGTGTGCTAGTTTGCTGAGAACTACAAATTGCATCTAAATTACTAGAGTCAGACCAAATCCCATAGCACCCAACACAATGCTGAAGAAAAGGAACAGGGTAGGCTAACTGAAAATACCTGATTTCAAGATTCTCAACTTATGATAATAAAGACATTGGACATGTTGGTTAGGTAATAGACTATTAGATAAAGAGAAGTATATGTAATAAATATATCATCATCAACAAAACAAAGAAAATAAAATACAAGAATATAAAATCTTCCATATGCTGTGGCAGAACCATTGCAAATGCAAAGCAACCCACCAAACAAAATAACTTGGCACATAGAACATTATTTAAAATTAGTTGGAATAAGATCAGAAATCTAATGTAAAACAAAGCACAAAACTTCTACAAGGTAGCAGGAAGATATCTGGTTAACTGGGTTTTGTGTCACATTTAGTATCATAAACACAGGACAAGAAACAAAAAAAAATCATGCTGGGTTTCTTTGAAAATAAATTTATTTTTGAAGTATACCGAAAAAAATGAAGTGATGAATTAGTGACTATGTCAAAATATTCACAAGGAAGTGGCATTTACTCCATAAGGTCAATACAAGTAGAAAGTAGACAATTGTATTTAAAGCAGCAAACCAAAGAATTTCTCCTACCAAATGCAATGATAGAGATAGAAATCAGGACAGTAAAATACTACAAATAATAGGGTGCGAGACAATTTTTGGTAGTTACTTATAAAAAAATTCCTCTAATGCAAACAAAATCATATGACTTGATATTTACTAATGCTCTTTGAAAATAAGTACCCACATAGTTTTATAGCATCTTTCCTTCCAATACCCAAAATATAGCATGGTTAATATGTCTTTCAGTAAGTTCAGGGCTAACAAAGTTATATCACACTAGACAACAGAGGCATTAAATTAAATCAGGCATTAAATGGAAGCAAAAAATTATCTAAGCAGATAGATACTTATACTGGCTCTATATAAGACTGTAACCTTAAGCAGTCAGGCATGGATAAAGGAAGTTTCAGTTGCCCCTACTCTTCATTGACATACCATTTGGTACTGATAGACTCAGAGAAAGAGGACTCATTGCCTTCAGTTGTGTATCAACCAGTGATTTCAGCATGCTCCACTAACTATATTCAATACAATAAACAGAGACCCCTGGTTAAACAATTGGGCCTCAAAATAAGACAAAACCAAAAGTCATGTATCTAGAAAAGGCACTCAGCAATGGGAGGTCTGAAAAGTACAGGGAGGAGATGGGGGTGAGTTGGACAGATGTACTCTGTGCATGCTTTGCATGTATGAGTGGTCAAATAATACAATTAATTCAAAAGGTAAGTAAACTCTGATATTTTTGGATAGGAGTCTAGCCTTTGATAGCTGAGCCATTTCTCCAGCTCCCCTCAGAACTCCCAGGGACTAAGACACCAAACAAAGAGTGCACATGGCGTGAACCATGGATTCAGCCACATATATAGCAAGGATGGTCTTGTCAGGCATCAATGGGAGGAGAGACCCTTGGTCCTCTGAAGGCTCGATGCCCGAGTATAGGGGAATGCCAGGGCAGAGATGCGGAAGTGAATGGGAGGGGGAACACTCTCAAAGAAGCAGGGGTAGGAAGAATGAGATAGGGGCTTTCTGGGGGGGAAACCTTGAAAGGGAATAACTTTCGAAATGTAAATAAATAAAATATTCAATTAAATATTCAAAGAAAAACGAGGCAAAAATATATACTTTACTAATTGACTGAGAAAAAAATATAAAAGACCTTTGACTCTACATGACAAAAATTTAAATTTTTAAAATTAGTGTACCTCCAAAAGCAAATATGAACAAACTGGGGAGAACCAACATTTTGACCTCAGGGATTGAAGCAGAAAATTGACCAAAAATAGAATGATTTAAAAAAAATAGAATGATATTCAGTTTTGTCCTCAGCAGAGTGAATTCAGTGCTCTAAAAAAGATTAAATTCTTTTCTGAACAATAACAACAACAACAACAACAACAATAACAACAATGATAACAACAAAAGTAAGTAAACAACTGGGAAGAGAAAACATCTCAAAACTCTATGTCTATATTTTCAAATGAACGATTCAAAACTGTAAGGACATTTATTGTTTATTTCAACTACATGGGATTCTGGAAAAGATAAATTCATGGATTAAACAAATATTTGTTTTTAAGGGTCTACAGGAGACCCTTAAAGGAGAGGTCAATGGAAGGAAGCTTTCAGGATAGCTTCAATGCTCCATATCTGAGAGTAAAGAGAGGGTATGCCACTGAAGGCCTTCCCAAATACATAGAATATACAATACCACAAGCAAACCCTGAGAGTGGAAAAGGCTGAATTTGCAGGGCATGATGCATTAATGATCAGTTTCATTTAAAGCTTTGGGAATGAGAGTGATGAGTCACGTGTATATAAACAAGAAGCTCATGGAGAACTCTGTAATGTACAGACATAAAATGACCCTGAAAATAAAGTTTATTGAAAAGGAAAAGATATAGCAGTTAAAATACAAACAATTTGTTCAAAATAGAAAAAAAATTGATGAGAGTAAGGATTGAAACAGAATTTAAAAAACAACTAAATTGTAACACAAATCAAAGAATAGTAGCATCAAAATTCCCAGTGAATTCATAAATGTTAAAAATCAATTCCCATTAAATAAATTTCACTTTTTTGCAACCATACTATTAAGGAAGATTGTTTTTTTAGTAACAGGAGAATGTGAATAAAGAAGTTTTTATTGTCAGAATTAATAAGTTTTATTGGTATTATCTCATCAAGTCAATCTACCATAGATAACTGTGTGCTATGTTACAACCAAATGTTTTCACAATTAAATATTTTATTTTAAAGTATTGTGAGCTTTCCATGAGGAAACACTAATGGAAGTAAACACATACACACACACACACACACACACACACACACAAATCTATCACCTATCATCTATTTAACTAGAGAGAGAGTAATCGTGTTTGCCTAACACACTAATACAATAATATGTAATTCCAGGAAATGTATATGTGAACATAATATAATCCATATAAACCAAAGTGTTGATGTGATTTTTTTATTTTTATTTATTTTTTTTACTGGATATTTTTATTTATATTTCAAATGGTATTTCCTTTCCTGGTTTCCTGTCCATAAGCCCCCTATCCAATCCCCCTCCCTGTTCTTTTATAAAGGTGTTCCTCCTCCCAAACTACCCCCTCCCTCCTTCCTGCCCCGACATTCCCCTCACTGGAGGGTAGAGCCTTGTCAGGACCAAGGGCTTTTTCTCCCATCGTTGCCCAACAAGGCCATCCTCTGCTACATATGAAGCTGGAACCATGGGTCAGTCCATGTATTGTCTTTGGTTAGTCCCAGGGCTTAGTCCCTGGGAGCTCTGGTTGGTTATTATTGTTGTTCTCATGGGGTTGCAAGTCCCTTCAGCTCCTTCAATCCTTTCTCTAACTCCTCCAACAAGACCTGTTCTCAATTCAATGGTTGGCTGCAAGCATTCGCCTCTGTATTTGTCTCTCTCTCGCAGAGTCTCTCAAGAGACTTCTATATCAGGCTCCTGTCAACATGCACTTCTTAGCTTCATATCTCCGTGTAATGTGATTTTTTTAAAAGTGAGCAAAGCTGCTTCAATATTTATGGGTACTTGTGTGAGCATATTATATATGGTGTATATACATATAGAATATATTACGTTCATACAATTACACACATATGCTACATGTAATTACAGGAATTAAATAGATACTGAATGAAGAAAACACAATGAATATTTTAAAGAAAAAAGACAGTCAAATTTGAGTAGATATTGTTGAAGTATAATAAGCGCCAGACAAGTATTTTCCTTGATATATTCATTGTTCATTACATAAATATTAGGATTTCAGGCCAACAAACCCTGTGGTAGAGCAGTGTTAATTAGCATAACAGAATAATGAAGAATAACATAATTCATAAATTAAAATTCAAAGTAAAATTTATTTTATTTGGAAAAAGAAATTGGTCACTTAGTACTTGCCAGCATATAAAAGGGATATTTTTCTTGTAGTTAAAAAAAAATACTTCAAAACAGTAAGTTTTTTCAAACTGTTTTTGAAATCAAACTATTTAATTAGTCATAAAATTAGTCATATAAATTAGTCATAAAATTTGAATGTTTTAATTAAATTTATTCAATAAATGAGTAACTATTATTTACAAAGCACCTTTTCTTTTGTACAAATAATGATTTTCAATTTTACAATTATCAAACTCAGTACTGGCAAACTCTTGTATTTATTAGGAATCACACTCAGGCACCCAGCATCTTCATATTGATAATTTGTCTTTTTCATTTGAATCTCAATTTCCGGGACGTTGGGGTTTATGATATGGAAGATGGATTTATTTGATGAGAATAAATTAGAATAAAAAAACAAACAAGAAATCAACTCTGCTCAAATACCACCAGCTCAGTGCAAACTCTCGAAAGCTTGAGAGCTATCTTAATGTCTTTTCCTCCTCTAAAGTCAAATCCATGTGGTATTGGAAGACAGTATTGATGCAGCATGAATGGCAAACCTTCAGCACACATGCATTATTGATGTTCTTCATTAGAACTATTGCTCAAATAATAGAACTACTTCCTTACAACCTCCTTAGTTCTCATTATATATTTTATTTATTGGGTAGGGGGCATTTCATTGTATCCATGTGGAAGTCAAAAGCAATTATCAGAGTTGAACTTCCCTGGTCTTATGTGGGTATCAGGGACTGAACTCTGTTCTTCCTATTTAAAGGCAAGCTCCTTAACCTATTTACCCACGCTCTTTGTTTGCTGATTTTATTTTTGTTTCGTTTTGTTTTGTTATTCTTTAAAAATTCATTGGAATTTTAAATCCTTATTAAAAGTAACATTTCTACGAATCAGATCATCAGAAAGACCAGAATTAGCTAGTGGGAAGCTTTCGGTGTTATTGAGGGATAATATCATTAGTAAATATGTTGACTGGTTTTAGCACAACTTGACCTAATAACATTTGGAAGAGAGAATATGAACTGAAATGAGTGTCTTCATCTGAATGACCTGTAGTGCCCTTTCTTGATTGGTGATTCTTCTGGAAAATGCTACCCCCAAGGCATGTGGTCTTGCAATATATAAGAAATCACATTCTGTGGCCTCTGCATTAGTTCTTACCTCCAGGTTCATTCCTTGAGCTCATTTTCTGACAGTCCTCGGTGATGGACTGTGATGTGGAGTTGTAAGCTAAAATAAACTCTATTTCCATTTTCTTTCGGTCTTGGTATTTAATCACAGCAACAAAAACACTAATTAAAACAACAGACAAGATAAAATTAATACATAGACTATGAAAAGATGCAGAGGACTGATATTTGGCCTAGATGGTGCACAGGAGAGTAAGGTGATCCTGGAGCAAAAAGTCTGATTTAAGACTTTCTCAAGGAACCAACTGTTCCTCTATATATAGTCCATTAAAGGATGGACTAATTGTATCACAAGACCTTTTAAGTTCTGACATTGCATTGAAGGCATAAATATAACTGGGGCAAAAATCTTGTTGGAAGTTTAGATATTGTTCAGGAAGAATGGGTAGGTGGGGAACATGAAGCAAGGACATTCTCTTCTTGGACTATAGAAGAGATTTCCTTGTGAGGAACTGAAAATTTGGGACAAACAGGTCACATCTCATTCTAGCAACAGTGACCCAGGCTGTGCCCTCCTTCTGTTTGTACTACTGCATTCAGTCACAATGTGGCTTTTTTATTTTTAACCTTAGAAAGATATGAAGGAGGACTTAGAAATGCATTTCATGTACTGAGTAGCTGCGACAATGATTTTCATTTTAAATAGCTTGCTTAAATAGTGTTATTCTGAGCCATTATCTCAGGTCCCAAAATACTTTCAGTACAGTAAACCTTTCTTTATAATCATGTTCTTTGTTATGGATGTAGAAGCTACTTGTTCAAAAATGAATAAAGTTGGACTAGATAAACAACTCTACTGAAGTGATTAAAAATATGATTTTTCTCAGAACTTTGCAAAAGACATAGTGTGTTGAAGTGTCATCAAAACACTTGCTATAGTTTGATTCTTGAGAAAAGATTGAAGAGAAAAATTCACATTAAAGATTTAATATTGACTTACAAAATGTTCTAGAGTCAATAATATAGCAAATATTAATTTATAATTAATTATAAGAAAAACAGTTTTCAAAACCAAGATATGAGTAAGGATATATAGATGCAGAACAAGAGACTGTAAAGTACTCATCCTTGGTTATATATTAATTATATATATAACCTTGATATATACATATATATTAATTGGTTATATATTAATTATATATATATATATATACTCCTTGATATTTGCAGTATAAGTATTCCCAATTTTCTGTCTTTTTAATCCTCCTGTTACTAATTGGTGGCTGATGATGACTCAAGGAAAATACTCATTTTACAGGTGGCTGAGAACAAAAATTTTCAACTTGTACCAGATGATTTATTATTTTCTAATTTAAAGTCAGTTTATTTTAAAATCCTTCAGTCCTTTTACTCCGTGATATTTTGTGGTATGCATGTTAGGGTCCAGTTGTGGTTCTGTGTCCTCCAATTCAGGGGAGAAGGCCTTCTCTGACGATATTCACTGAAACAGTTCTCTTAACTGATTTTAGCTTGTGTGTATACCTCTATTTGGGGTGGGCTCATATGCATAGTTTTTTTAGAGAAATATGGCTATTAGGAACTAGAAAGAGAAAGAAAGTTTTCAGGCTCAATGAAAATCATTGGCTAGACCTTAAAGCACTGTGAATGCCTCATGAGTATATACATTTTCAGAGATAACCACTTGGCATTAAATAATTAATTCATGTATTCTTCTTTACTGAAGACAATTTTCCCCACTCTCAAAATTCTTGTAGGTCTTTATGAAGGGTTAAGATCACAGGACCGATACCTGTCTGCGTCTACACATCTGTCCATTAGTGGTTGTTGTCCATATTTTGCTTGTGTTTAGGCAGCCATTTTGATGAGATTATAGAGGGGTACTTTCAGTTATTACTAGAAGACATAGTCTCTCAGCAAATTCCATGATCCTCTGCCTCTTATGAAGTTCCTTCTCCTTCTTCCTCTGAAATGTTCCCTGAGACTCAGGGGTGGGGCTTGTTTTATATATGTGCCCTTTGGAAATGAGCTCCACAACTCTGCCTTTTGATTTTTTGTACCTTTCTGTAACAGCCTTTATCTGTTATAAACAGAAGTTTCTTTGATAAGAGATGGGAACCATATATATATCTGAGGATGAATAACCTGTTTTTTTGATGTATTAATTTGAGGACAAATTTACTATAATATTTTATGATACATAGGTGTGGTTTCTCCTGCTATTAGTTAATATGAAATGCAGAATTCTGATTAGATAGGAGAAAAGAAAGTGAAATAAGAATTAATATAATATACTAAATTAAAAAATATTAAAGTTTTTAAATTGGAAAAAATACTCTTACCAATAGATATAGCATCAAGACGGAAATGGAAAACAGAAATACTGGAGCTAACTGACATCATAAAGCAAGAAAAAACTAACAAACTTTTACAGAGCATTTCATCCAAATTAAATATATATAATTTCTTTTCAGCATTTTATGGAACTTTCTCCAAAATTGGGCATATATTCAAAAGCAAAGCACTCAATATTTGCAAAAAAATTCAAATAAGACCTGGAATACTATCTGACCACCCATCAAGATTAAAGCTAGATATCAACAACTATAGAAAAAAGCAGAAAACTCCCAAACTCATGGAACTTAACAAATCAATAATGAATAAAAATGGAAATTAAAAAAAATTAAAAAATTAAACAGGCCTCCAGGCAGGCACACAGTGTTGTCTCCGGTTGGGAGGCAAAGTCTTGTGTCCCTGGTTAGAGCAGTCCTCTTGTGGTCCTGTTTATGGCAGACCTCCAATGTTTATGGTTAGGGTGAATCTCCTGGGAGGCAGGTAGGCATTGGGGGCTGGAGGCAGGATCTGCCCTACTTTTAAATGTACAGACAGGGACTCAAGCAGAGAGGATAGATCTGTCGCCTGGCCTCTGTAAGGGTTCCAGCTGGCATGGGTATTGGAGTAGGGAGTCTCATCTGTGTCCCTAGTTATGGCAGACCTCGTGAGAGAGGCAGGCAGTGGGGTGTGGGAGAGGGGCAAGCATGCTGAACTGCCCCAGATGAAGATACAGACCTAAAGAAAGATCAGCTCAGGTAGAGGGCATAGATCCCATGTCTGATGGCTCTGTGGGGGTCCCAGCTGATTGTAGGCATCATTTACACAATGGAATACTCTTCAGCTGCAAAATTGAGGACATTATATATTGTGAAGGCAAATGAATGGAACTAGAAAATACCATCATGAGAGAGGTAACCCTGACCCAAAAGGACAAGCATGATATATACTCACTGATAAGTGGGTATTAGCCCAAAAGTACAGAATACACATGATAAAACTCACAGACCTTATGAAACTTAACAAGAAGGAAGGCCCAAATGTGGATACTTCAATCCCACTTAGGACAGGAAACGAAATAATCATGGGGCAAAGAGGGAGTAAGGGACCTGGGTGGGAAATGGGGAAGGGGCAGGATCAATTGTGTCAGGAGGAGATTGAATTGAAATATGCATCAGTTGGGGTGAGAAACCTGGGATGTGAAAGGATCCCAGGACTTAATGGGGATGACACCAACCGAAGAGCATACACATACATGGGCTGTTCCATGGCCCCTGGGCACATATGTAGGAGAGAACTACCTGGTCTGATCTCAGTGGGAGAGGATGCTACTAATTCTGTAGAAACTTGATACCCCATAAAAAGGGGATGCTGATGTGGGTAAGGTGGCAGTTGGTGGGGAAACATCTCTCAGAAGTAAAGGGAAGGGGTTGGTAGTGAAGAACTCGGGGAGGGGGTACTGGGAAGGAGACAATACTTGGAATGTAAATCAATAAAGTATTTTAATAAAAATGTTAAAAAATAAATGAAATTAAAAACTTTTTAGAATTGAATGAAAATGGAAACACAATGTATCTAGCCTTATGGGACACACTGAATGCTGTTTGAAGAGGCAAATTATATTCTGATTTGTTTGGTTTTGTATTTTAATTCTTTTACTTTATTCTAGTTTATTATTATTCCTTGAAAGTTCCTTTTTTTCTGAAAAGAGATAGAAAGGTTATGACTCTAGATTGGAGTCAAAGAATAAGGAACATGAGGAGTGGGTGGAGAGGAAATGATAAATAAAATATATGGTATGAAAGATAAAATCTACTATTAATAAAAAGAAAAAAAGGTTACAAATCAAAGAAATGTGATTATTCGATCATTTTCCTGTTGCTGACCTTTAAAAACATTAAGTTGTTTAAAAGGTGCTTTGTGTCTTCATTCTAGTTTGTCACTGTTCTAGTGCTGGTAATGGTCACCATGATCAAGAAAACATATATATAATACATTTAATTAGAGCCTTGCTTACAGTTCCAGAAATTCAGTCCATTATAATCATGTGAACAGCCTGGCAGAAGCTTTACAGCAATCATGCATGAGAAATCAGATCCTGAGAGCTACATTCTAATCCATAGGCAGATAGAGAGAGATAGAGAGAGAGGGAGAGAGAGAGAGAGAGAGAGAGAGAGAGAGAGAGAGAGAGAGAGAGAGAGAGAGAGAGAGAATCTGGCATCTGGCATGGGGTTTTGATTTTAAAACCTCAAAGCCCAGCTCCAGTAACACATTTCCTCAAACAAAGCCATGCCTCCTAATCCTTCTAATTCCATGAAAGAGTTCCACTGCCTGCAGACTAATCCTCAATTATATGTGTCTATGAGAGCTATTCTCATTCAAACCAGTATAAGTAACTTTGACAGCACAATTTCCCCTGTCATCAAGTTATTAATTGTCATCATCAAATTATTATCACTTATTTCTTTATTTACTATTTTGGGGGTGTTGGAGAGAGGTCTGAGAAGACATGGGGCTCAAGTGAGGTAAGTGACATCCTTTCTCTTTCACCTTTACATTCTCATGGAAATGTTCTGGAACCATTTGTATCCTTTATTGACTATATTTGCAGAAGGCTGAGATTGCATTGGAAATTACCCACAGAATGCAGCTAAGTCTGGAAAGTAATCTATCTTATTTCCCAACGATCTCCTCTTCTAAATCTTGTATTTTTGTTAGAACCTCTGAAAACAAGGCATTCTTTTAGAATATGAAAATATTTGCAATGATCTATGCACTGGATATTCTACTGGGACTTCAGTATAGCATAGGTATATCCAATGATCTATTCTAAAATAATCCTCCAAAACAAGATTTCTCTATAAGATGTACTATGAAAAGCACCATCTTGTCTTATAGACCCTGGTCCTTACTTTCTTTTTGACGGGTACAAGAAACCATTATAATAAGATGGAGGAAGATTTTTAATGTGTTCCTCAGAGTGTATTATATACTTTCACATTTGTATCTTCTAAAATGTAAAAATTGAATTTCCTTACATCTCATATTTCATGGGAAGAGAAATAGGAAAGTCATGTGCTCTTCCTATTACACAATTTATTCAGCCCATTTGTTTCTGTTCTTTGTTTCGTATAGGTACTGAATTTTAACCCTGATAACACAGAATCTGACACTTGTGTGGATTTCCCCATGTCCTTAATTTCCAAATATCAAATCTGAACTCGTCAACGTGGTGCATCAAATTATTTTTGTTTTCTTTCATTTGAGTGAGGCTGAATGTTGATTACTTAAGTGTATAAATTTTTAAGTCAGAAGAAAACACTTCAGCACTCCAAATCGTTAAATAATTAATGTTTTCAACAACAGTAAAATCAGAGCTAATTACCAGTATCTTTGCACAGTGAACCCTGCACATTTATTCTGGGAACCAAGGTCATTGTTAGCATGTGCTTATTTTACAGGCATTAATGACTGTTTTATACAGCTTTCAACTTCTGTCCTCAGTTTGTAAACAGGTAACAAAAAAATAAAACTCAGCAGGAAACAGTTTCCAAAGCATTGAAGTTCAGTTAAAATCTGCCTTAAAACATACAAGTCTTTGTCTATAGTGGAACAGATGTAGTGTTGCAGAGACCTAGTTTAATGTACTACAAAGCCATGATGATGATCAATTTTCTGTAAGAGAAACCATTGATCTTCTCGAAACACAAGCAAATATCAATGCTTTATACACGGCTAACAAAATCATTTTGTATGTTATCAAAATTCCCATGTTTTAATTATTCCAAATGATTTTTCTTAGAAGTGCAGAAGCATACAAATATAGAAACAATATATTATTTTTATGAAAGAACAGGGTACCATTCCTCATACAGGATGTCTTCCTACTGAAATTAGTATTAATAGAGGATTACATACATTAGAATAAAATGTTGGCTGATGTCTAAATTAAATGTAAAAATTATGCAGATAATATGTTTTGCCACAGTATTGTTGCATAATATGTCTACTATTTTAATATTGAAAATTAATTAGGACATGTGATTTTTGGATAGGAGTGGATACACACCCAAAAAGACAAACATTGATGTGCTGGACTGGAACCCACCATAGTCATCATCACATAGACTAGAGTGACTGCAGCTCATACTTGCAAATGCCTAGTCCCACAGCCAAATGCTAGGCAGAGCTCTGGGAGTCCTGTTGAGGAGGGTGTTGAAGGATTGGAGGAACCAGATGGATCAGGATACCACAAGAACATGGCTGACATGATGAAATGACTGGAGCTCAATTAGACTCACAGAGTTCAAGGAGCATGTATGGGTCTGATGTAGGTTCTCTTACATGTGTTATGGTTATATAGCTTGGTGTACTTATGAGATTCCTAACATTGGAAGCAGGGACTGTCTGTAACTCTTTTTCCTCCTTACTGGATAGTATCATCCAACATTGATTCAAGAATATGTACCTGGTCTATTGTAACTTGCTATCCCATATTCAGTTGATGTTCCTGGAAGGCCTATTCTTTTCTGAGGGGAGACAAAGTGAGAGTGGATACAGGAGAAAGGTGACTTGGGAGAGAGGGAGACTCTGGGGCAAGGGAGGGCAGGGGAGGGAGGTGAAACTGCAGTTCGGTGCTTCTTCAGCACCATATTTGCCTCCATAACAGCCATATTTCCCACCATGATAATAATGAATTAAACCTCTAAACTGTAAGTCACCCTCAGTGAAATATTTTCTGTTTTAAGAATTGCTGGGGTCATGATGTCTCTTCACAGCAATAGAAACATAAAATAAGACAGAACATTCAGGGATTTCACACTGACAACCAAATGAAAACGTAATTCATTGATGTTAAAAATGGGCGTTTTTATTGCTTGAAGTTTTGCCACACACAGTTGAGAAGAATAGGAACTGTAAAAGCATGATATGATAATAGCATTGTGGATACCTGCAGGAGGAAAGAGAGTGTCACCTTAACTCAACCCTCACAGATAACTGGAAAGTAAGAGAATGTCACCTTAACTCAACCTTCACAAATAATGTTTCTTTCTTCAAATCCTAAGGTAAGCAATCGTTCAAAGAAAATGAAATTCTAGATGTAAATTCTAAAATATGCAGTTCTTCATTGATCAATGTCATGCATTAATTTATTACCTTACAAGAATGAATTCCACTCTTTATTGGCAGAGAAGAAACACCATATTGTTGAAGATTCTCTTTAAGCCCCCAAACTTAATTGTGCAGTTAGGTACAAAAATAATGGCAAAATATTAAACATGAAATCAACAAAAGAATCCACAGACTTCATAAGTATGGAGGGAGCAGAAGGAAGTATAAAAGATTTGATTTTTTAACTGTTTTTCTAAATGTGCCCAATATATTGATACTTCACTTTATTAGTATATAATTACTTTATATTTATTGCAATCATAAGAGATTACACTAAAAATAGTCTTTAAATTTTGAAATGGGGGCTATAAAATAATTCTTTTATTTTTCTGAATGGAAAAATACAAAAGAAGTCACCAATTTTTTTTCAGTCTTCTATGAGGATAAGACAGAGTTAAGCACTTTAATACTCATTAACTAATTAGCACTTTTCAATAACAGTAAGATTAGAGATAATTGCTAATATTTTGCTTAGTGAACCTTGGACAGTCTTCTAGAAATCAAGGTCATTGTCAGCATTTCTATATTCTACAAACACTAATGATCATTTCAGACAGTATTTGGCTTCTGCCCTCACACGAAGAACTAATTACAAAAGAAAGAGAGGGAATGTTTTATATAATGCATTCGGTTGTTTCAGCATACATCTAAGCTACCTGATAAGTTAGAGAGAGGATATTTGTTACCATTATTACTTTTAAGTCTATAGGCATCAACTTTAAAAACCAACAAAAAACAAAACAAATAAGAACAGAACAAAACAAATAAAACCCAACAAAAAATAAAACCAAAAAAATTCCTGAAATCTTCTTTTGGGTATTTAACAGTATTGATTTGGTACTTAAGTCAAATGTCTAATGATAGATTTTATGAATAAGTATTCTCATTTTCCATGAGTCATTTCTTTGACAAATAATTATTAAGAAAATTAACATCTGCACAAGTGTGTTTCAATTCAAGCTGTATATATGTAAGAATTATGCATCTCATTACTAAATGAGGCTGAAAAGTTCTGACTGTTTAAGTAATGAAGGATATTTTGTTTTTTTATTTTACAGAGAAACCTGAATAATTATTAGAAGATAAGGACCAATTAAATATAAATCATTGTATAAGACAAATGACTGCACTCTTCGTTCAATGAGATCAATTCCAAAAGCTTGTGAAATTTGGGAGGAAATCACCAAGACTCATTGGAGAGAAATGTAAAAGAATACACACTGAAATGAGTGAATTGCCATGTGTGTAATGACTAAATTAAGATACTAGCAATTAAGAAGAAAATGGACAGACATACAGTAGTAATATCAATATGAAGAAAAGTAAATGTTGACATTATATTTAGTTACCATGGTTGCTGTTTAAATATTTAAATTATATCAAAGATCAGAAATGACAATAACTAAAATGTGAAAAGAACTATTCATGGTGAGCTGAAGGTTGACTTTTGAGTATAAAATGAATATTCACTGAAAACTTGCAAAATAAACTGTGTTCGCATAAAAGTAAAAGGTGATGTTCAATCAGTACAAAATTATAACCAAAGATAAATTATAACTTACTGACTAACAAAGCAGAGAAAACAAAGACTGGCTCACATTCTCTCTTCTGCATTGTGAAGTGACAGGAAATTATTGGTTTGTTGGGGTTGGACTTTTATATCCCAGTGAGATCATTATTCACAAGTAAAGTATTGATTTTTATCTATAAGTAAAAGCAATGTTGTCCTTTACAACAAAAGCTTTAGAATAAAATGTAGCTTTACATTTATCCTGAAAGCAAAAAGAATCCACTTTTATACTAAAATGTCAGAAGTAAAATGAAATAAGACACAAAAATGGAAATTCACTAGTCTAAGGATATTGCAGATTTCATCAGTTTAGCAGTCAACCTCACGAGGTGCTACATAGATTTTGCCAAAGGGGGAAATGAAGATGCTTTTCACTGCTTCTCTTAACTCTGCTTCTTATTTAGTTAATTCTTTTTCGTTCTAGGAAATTTAATGCCTGCATTTGATCCCTTACCTTCTTGGCCAGTCAAATATTTCCTATGCTTGAAAGTCTCTTCAGAAGATAATGATCAAGCAATCTTTCCGGTTCAAGAAAATTAAAGTGTTCTTACAATTCTTCATCTGGAAATATATACCAATCACCTTACCTTGCTCTGTGTCAGTCTTTTTACTGAGGCGACACACTTCATTGTGCAAAATGCATCAGTCACACTTTAGATACTTTATGAGAGGAAAGAAACAATATCTCATTTTTTCCTATGATTTTTTTTCAGTTGGTTCATTTAATTATCAGTTAGCAAACAGATATAACATATACAGATTTACATGTCTAATTCAGGAAAAATTAATAAAATTCTTAGTATATGCATATACTGATATCCCAAGGTATATATTGAGTATAGATTTGTAATATGCAAATGGTTTTGAAGTAAATATATTTAGAAAATATATGCAAATAATATGATATTAATATTACATTATCATCACATTACTCGTGGCATCAATCCATATTACATTATTAATAATTATTATTCAAAGTAAAAATTTAACTGTACTTTTCCATAGAAAAAGGGTCAATAAAATATGCCAGTGTCAGAGGCTGGACTGTACCACAGCAGGTATTTACAGGGGGATCAGGAAAACAGGGCTACCCATGTTAGAGGTTGGACCATTCTATAGTGAACATCAATGGAGGAAGAAGAGCAGAAATTTAGTGACGTCATTTCAGAGAATCTCACAACCTTAGAAGAAAGATAATCAGTGCTACTGTCCTAGATTGTGGTTGAGGCTTGGAATTGCTAAAGAGTCTTTGTCATCATTCGTCTTTTAATAAATGAAAGAAGTTCATGTAAAACATTAGAATAAGAACTTTAATTAACTCAATTATTTTGTTACATTTGTGGAAGGTTCTATTCTGTTTTTCTTGTTTGTTTTTGTTTTTGTGTTTATGTTTTTGTTTTATCAGACAATATATTTCTTTTTAATTTTATTTTCTTGCATATTTTATGTATTTACATTTCATATGCTATCCTCTTTCCCTCCTTCTCCCATATCCCTCCCCCTGCTTCTATGTGAATGCTCCCACTCCCGCTGACCCACTCTAAACTCAGCTTTCTACCTCTATGTGAAATTTGAAAATATTGGAAATAGTTACACTTTATTATAAGATTGAATTTTGCTTTTCTTGTTTTCTCCTTCTGAGCCAGGTATTTAAATAAAAAAAATTGGGATAAATAGACATATCTCTCGTTTCAAGATACATGAAATTCTCTGGAGTCTAACTTCTTGAGTTTTTTTTTTTATATGTTTTAGATATTAGCCCTCTATTGGATGGAGGTGGAAAAGATCTTTTTCCACTTGTAGATTGCCATTTTGTCCTATTGACATTGTCCTTTCACTTCCATCATGTCCCATTTGTCAATTTTGATCTTAGAACCTGAGCCATTGGTGTTTTGTTTAGGAACGTTTCTCCCATACCAGTGTGTTTGAAGCTCTTTCCCATTTTATCTTCTGTTAGATTCAGCATATCTGATTTTATGTGGAAGTCCTTGCTCTGCTTGGACTTGAGCTTTGTACAAGGCATCAAGAATGGATCGATTTGCATTCTTCTACATGCTGACCACCAGTTGAACCAGCACCATTTGTTGAAAATGCTATCTGCTCCCTCCCCCCACTGGATGATTTTGGCTTCTTTATAAAAGATCAAATGATTTATTTGTGGGTCTTCAATATCCTGGGATTTTGTTATTCCAGATGAATTTGAGAATTGTTCTTTCTATCTCTGTGAAGAACTGAGATGTATTTTGATGGGAATTGCATTGAATCTGCAGAATGCTTTTGGTAAATGGGTGGTTTGTGGAGGTGAGACTAGGAAAGGGGACATTAGAAATTTAATAAATAAAATAATTAATAAAAGCAAGATATATGAAAATTTCAAGCATAACTTTTACTAAACATATATAAGAAATGGCATTGCATACAAGATTTATATTTTCTAAAAACACATTTCTGAGACAGTTTTACATTGCAATGTAATCATAAATGATGTTCATAGTAAACAAATATAAACATATGACCTAATCTTCAGCCTCAACAGCTGAACCTAAGCCAAGTCAGAATCAGGAATCCTTTTTCATAATGCTCAGACTTTTGTGTAAATGCAGAATCTACGATGAAAATAATTCTGATGATAAAATAGATTTCAATGTGGTTCTTATTCCATTAATAACTGCTAAACACCCCAACACAAAGCAACTTTCCTCCAACGGTTGGAAGACAATTTTCCTTTCAAAGTCTTGTTGGACTTTCAGGATTTCATGCTAACGCATAGTTAGAAAAATAATCTATTATCCATTGTAGTTTCCTTGCATTGCTGAAACTCCTGAAACTTCCACAGAAATGCCAAAAAATTACCATGTTTTACATCATGTCACAGAGAGGTTTCTGCTTTTCTAGACCCAGGTCTTTTCCCCAAAACCATAATAGGTAGAAGGACATACAGCTACATATTAAAATGCAGACACTTGGAGAAGAAAGGCTTTCTAGAAATGATTTCTATTAAGATGGACCCCTGTGAGGTATCGGGCTACAGCCGAAAGGATAGTGCCTTTCCATGGGGGAAGAATCAATAGACTACAGAAAAAGAAAAAAGGCAAAGCACTGTAGGTTCTTAAATGAAAATTGATTTCTACCATTGACCATGAAACAAGCTCATCAGTAACATTGCATTTGGAGAAAAGCTAATTGTTTCTTCTTAAGAGAGCATTTGAATTTGGGACGAAAGTAGAAGAGGGAAATCAATCCTCTGTTATAAAAAGTACCTTACTCACAACATAAAGATTCAAGAAATGCAATAGTTTGAGAGACTAAAGAAAGAAAGAAAAGGAGTCCATTGTATCCACTAAATGGATTGCCTCAGAAGGAAAGTTAGCTAACGTTTTCAGCAACATGAGGGTTCAATTTCAAATTCCTCCTTTAGTCATGAACATTCTTGACAAATAGAGATATCCTTCATTTCTCTATGTCATACAGTAAGTGAAGCATTAAAGAAAAGGTATGATTGCAAATACAAAAAGAAAACAGGCTGTTATCCAAACCCTACAGTCCACATGGATGATTTCTTTAAGTTTACTGATGACCACTTGGAGTACAGTTATTTATCCTTACATATCATAAAGTTAAAGAACTCACTTTAATCAATCAATGGCTTAATGGATAGACTTTTTCCCCTTATATGTGAATGCAAAGAGTGCAGATAACTAAAGAAATTAATAATGAACCGTGCAATTTCAATAAAGATAAGTGGTTTAATCTAACCTTACATTACAAAACCCTGGAGCAAACCAGTAACAGGACAAAGTGAGGTACCCAGAGCTAAGTAAGGGCTAGAGGAATTTCTATAAACCAAGACAAAATGTAAAGTCTAAATATAAAATGATCTAAATTGGTTGTGTGAGCTTGATTAAGTGGGAGTATCAGTTGTGGTTAATTTATAAGTTCTTATTGAGTGGAGAACTTTAATTCTTAAGATGTGATTGAAATAAAATATTCAATTTAAACTGTGAAACAGAGAAAGAACACATATTCATCACTGTATCGGGAACAAGTATAGTAACTATCACAAATAATGCCCTTACTTTGTTCCTGAAGAGAAAACACCATGACTTTGATTGCATGTCATTTCTCTTGGTGATTTTACATATATTTAACATTTTAACACAATATTTTCACAGAATAATGAATATAGTTCATTGGATGTGTGCACGGGGTTGGGATAGAAAAAAAAAGAGTATCCAAACTCCAAAATCCTGAGGAATCCAAGTTAAGTAAAACCAAATGAAGTAACTATGATAACTGTGTGTTATGAACAGTCCATTCTATCTTATATGTGTATATAATGGTCCAGATAAATATAAACATTTAATACTAATGAAGTGTTGCTGTAAAATTATAAAAAATTCTATCTTTTACCCTGCACTAGACCCAGCACCACAGTGCCTCAAGATATATCTGTTAGATCTCAGTCAGCAAAGTGTCTCACCCGCTCTGCTCCATCCCATATCACACTGCCAATGGCTACTCTCTGAGCCTGGCATCCATCTCTCTACCCATCCAGTTCCCAAGACAGGTTGCAACCATGCCAGACACACACATCCCAATTCTGTGGTGGCCTAATGTCTCCAGCCACCACACACTCTCTTGAATTCAATAATATCGCTACCTGAAAGAACACACGGCACAATAAATAACCTCTGATTCAATTGATAAAATATAATTGCCCACCTAGACATACAAAGCCCATAACATCCATCCCTTAAGAATATTCATAACAACCTATAAATGGTTCAAAGTATGTAGTATGAAAAACGAAACCAGGGAAACCTATCACAGTCACAAACTTTCTGAATAAACACATGCTAAAATTTTTCAGGGAATCATGGAGTTCACTTCCAGTCTTTTTTTTTTCTGTGTATGTGTGTGTGTGTGTGTGTGTGTGTGTGTGTGTGTGTGTGTGTGTTTGTTTATCTGTGTGTGTGTTTGTGTTTATGTGCACATGCTATTTTTGTTTGTTTTCTATTTACAAACTCTAAACAACACAATTGTTCTCACAATAAGACACGATGTTGTTTGGCATTAATTATGGTGAGGTAAGTAATAAGAATTTATATTTGATTGTGTAAGAGGTAATGTTGACCCTTATGTACATGGTCTCATGTGTACAAACATATAAAGTATTCATTTGTAAAAATATCCTTATTTTTTGTCAATTGAGTTAAGGGTAAAAACCATGGCTTGGGTAAAACTTTTTTCCTTCTTTCTTTTTAAGTATAATTCCCTTTCATAGTGTTCTTGGAGAGTAAGGGGTGATTGTTGAGATCCAGCGAACACTAAAATGACTTCTGAAATAGTGGCACGCCTTTACAGAAAATGTAACAGATAAGTTTATAAATAATTTACCTCTTCACATAGCTAGTAACTGGTACATCTGGATCATAAACCCACTTTCTTTCTGTTCCCTATCTATGATTTTGAATTACAACTTATAATAAATTCAATTCTCATTAGAGTATATGAATATTTCAAAGACAAATTTATACTTATAGTACATTCATGTTTGAATTTTATATAATACTTTGATTTTAGTATTGATGCAGAAATTTTTAAGCAGTTCTGCACTTTCTATTTAAGTAGAATGTAAGTCAGGAATCTAAAGACTAAACTTAGAGCAGTTATTTAATCTATTTAATCCCACCTTACTTTCTATATATTAAACATTATTTATAATTTGTGTGAATGAAGACTATGTAGTCTATTATATCCATGTAGGAAGTGTTAACAAATTAAAACATTTAGCAACCATTAACCACTGAAGGCATAAATAATCCCATGAAATATAAATTTGAGTGACTATTTTTAATACAAGTGTGTATATGTACTCTTTTATTAAAAATAATACAGCAAAAATAATGATCAAAACAACAAAAATTAACAAACAGAAAATGACAGTTATAACAATAACTGTTGAATATGCCAAATGCTGATGTATATGCTAACTTCTTTATCTCCTGCAGTCCAAACTAATCCCCATCCAGGTAGCGTGAACACACATTATCAGGAGAACAATCCAATCATGTGAAATACTAAGTAGGGTAAATCAAGCCATACTCATCATTTTACTACACCATAACTAGTAGTTTTGAGAATCTTAGACTCAAAAACTGAAGTACAAAATGATACAAAGCGTTACCCACTAACAATCATCCTTCTAGGTGAGAGTCAAGCTTCCTTGGGTGGACCTTTCTTCTTATTTAGTGTCTTTGAGTCTGTGGTGTATAACATGGTATCTCTATTTATGACTAATATCCACTGGCAAGTAAGTATATACTATACATATGATTTTGGAATTGGTTTACCTCTCTCAAGATAACACTCTCAAGTTTCAGTTGTTTGCCTGCAAAATTTATATCTTTGTTTTTAATAGCTGAATAGTATTCCATTATGTAGATGTGCCCCATTTTATTTATCCATTCTTCAGTTGAGGGACATCTACATTGTTTCCAGTTTCTGGCTATTATAAATAAAGCTGTTGTGAACATAGTTGAGCAAGGGTTTTTGTGGGATGGTGGGTCATCTTTTGGATACATGCCCAGGAATAGAGTAGCTGGGTCTTGTGGTAGGACTATTTCCAATTTTCTGAGAAAAACAACAAATTAGTTTCCAAAGTAATTGTAGGAGTTCGCACTCTAGCCAGCAATGAATAAGGTTTCCCTTTGTTCTACATCCTTTTCAGCAAGTGCTGTTGCTTGAGTTTTTGATCTTAGCCATTCTGATACGGGTAAGATGGAAACTCAGAGTTGTTTTGATTTTTATTTCCCTGATGACTAAGGATTTTGAATATTTTTTTAAACTGGATATTTTATGTACTTATATTCCAAATGTTATCCAATTTCCCAGTTTCCCCTCCACACACCCCCAATGCCATCTCTGCTCCCTCAGCATCTATGAGTGTGTTTCACCATCCATCCACCACCTTCCCACACTTCACCACCCTGACATTTCTCTACACCAGAGCTTTAAGCCTTCACAGGACCAAGAGCCTCTACTCCCACTGATACAGTTCTTCTCAACCATTCGTGATTCCTCTCATATGAATTCTTTGTTTAGTTTTGTACCTCTTTCTTTCTTTCCTTCCTTCCTTCCCTCTTTCTTTCTTTCTTTCTTTCTTTCTCCCTTTCTTTCTTTCTCTCTCTCTCTCTCTCTCTCTCTCTCTCTCTCTCTCTCTCTCTCTTTCTTTCTTTCTTTCTTTTTCACTCCAGGTTTTATTATCTTCCCTGTCTGTCCTGCCATACCTCCTTTCCATCCCTCCACATTGCATCTTCCCCCCACCCCAGTCTCCACAAGGAAGTCCTCACCCCTACCAAAACTTTAAACTTCCTGGGACCTCCAGTCTCTTGAGGGTTAGGTGGATCTTCTCTGACTGAACACAGACCTGGGAGTCCACTGCTCTATATGTGTTGGAGGACTCATCTCAGCTGGTTTATGTTGCCTGGTTGGTGATCCAGTGTCTAAGAGATCACAGGGGTAGAAGTTACTGCTGGTAACCTCTACAGGGTATCCTCCTTAGCTTCCTCCAGCTTTTCCCTAATTCAACCAGAGGGGTCAGCAGCCTCTGTTCATTGGTTGAGTGCACATATTTGAATCTGACACTTTCATCTACTTGTTGGGTCTTTTGAAAAGCAGTCATGTTTTCTTTTTTGTGAATGCCCCATAGCTTCAGCAATCGTGTCAGGTCTTGGGGCCTCCCCTTGAGCTGGATTCCACATTGGGCCTGTCACTGGACCTTCATTTTCTCGGGCTCTTCTATTTCCATCCATTCATGTCTTTCAGATATGATGAATTATGGATCAGAGCTTTGGCTGTGGGATAAACCACCCCATCCCTCACCTGATGTACTGTCTTTCTGCTGGAGGTAGAGTCAATAAGTTCCCTCTCCTCAATGTATGGCCTTTCTTCTAGGGTCTTCCCCTCTCTAAGTCCTGAGAGTCTCTTATTCCCCAGGTCCCTGTTACATTCTAGAGGGTCTTCCAAACCTCTTCCTCCTGAGGTTGCCTGTTTCCATTCTTCCTGCTGGCCCTCAGGGCCTCACTCCTTTCCCCCAAACCAATACCAGACCATTTTCCCCTCGCCTCCGACCCTAACCCTGTTTCTCTCCTTCCCTCCTAATTTGTGGTAGCTTTCTTCTCTCTTCCAAGTGGAATTGAGGCATCCTCACTTGGGCCCTTCAGCTTGTTGATCTTTTGAAGTTCTGTGGACTGTATCTTGGGTATTCTGTTCTCTCTCTCTCTCTCTCTCTCTCTCTCTCTCTCTCTCTCTCTCTCTCAGCTAATATCAACTTATTAGTGAGAACATTCTGTGAATGTCCTTTTGGGTCTGAGTTAACTCACTCAGGATGCTATTTTCTAGTTCCATCCACTTACCTGCAAAACTCAGGAAGCCCTTGTTCTTAATAGCTGAGTAGTACTCTATTGTGTAAATAAAGCACATTTTCTGTATCCATTATCCTGTTGTAGGACATCTGGATTATTTCCAGCTTCTGGATATCATAAATAAGGCTGCTATGTACATAGTGAAACATGTGCCCCTGTGGCATGGTAGGATATCTTTGGGGTATATTCCCAAGAATGTTATTTCTGGATCTTTAGGTAGATCTATCCAATTTTCTGAGGAACCTCCAAATTGATTTCCAGAGTGGTTATACTAGTTTGCAATTCTACCAGTTTTGGAGGAGTGATCTTCTTTCCCTACATCCTCAACAACATGTGCTGTCACTTGAAGTTTTGATCTTAGCCATTTTTATTGTTGTAAAGCAGAATCTCAGAGTCATTATGATTTGCATTTCTCTGATCTCTAAGGACTTTGAACATTTCTTTAGGTGTTTCTCAGCTGTTTCAGATCCCTCTGATGTGAAATCTCAGTTTAGTTCTATACCCCATTTTCTGACTGGGTTGTTTGGTTTTTTTTGTTGGTAAGTTTCCTAAGTTTGTTATATATTTTGGATGCTCGCTCTCTATCAGACATGGGTTTAGTTATTGTTATTAAATCTTGTTGTTGTTAAATATTGGCCTGCTCCCGTCCAGATAGGGCACACCAAAAACATGTGGATAGATTTAGTTGGAGAAAGAGACAAGAGGCGAGAGAAAGAAGAGAAAGAGCAAAGGAGAGGGAGAGAGAGAGAGAGAGAGAGAGAGAGAGAGAGAGAGAGAGAGAGGAGAGACAGAAGCTGTCTGCCTTTCATTTGCAAATTGAGCCAAAAAGTCTTCTGGGAATGTGTGGCCATGGCCATGGCAACAGTGACCAAATGGTGTCCCTGCTGAAGGAAATTCCTGATACCAACATTAGTGAAGACTTTTTCCCAATCTGTAAGATTCGGTTTGTTTTATTTACTATGTCCTTTGTCTTACGGATGTGTTCCAGTTTCATCACGTTCTATTTACTTATTCTTCATCTTAGAATGGGACACCATTGGAGTTCTGTTCAGGAAATTTCTACCTGTGCCAATGAGTTAAAGGCTCTTTCCCACTTTCTCTTCTATTGGATTCAGGTTACCTGGTTTCACTTTGAGGTCCTTGATGCATGTGGACTTGAGCTTTGGTCATGGTGACAAATATGCGCCTATTTTCATTTTTCTGCATACAGACAACCAGTTAGACCAGTACCATTTCTTAAAGATGCTTTCGTTTATCCATTATATATTTTTGGCTTTTCTGCCAAAAATCAAGTGTGCCTAAGTATGTGTTTTTACTTCTGGGTCCTCAATTTTATTCCAATGATCAACCTGTCTGTCTTTATACTAAGACCATTCAGTTTTTAATCACTATTGCTCTGTAGCAGAGTTGAGGTCAGGGATGGTGATTCTCCCAGCTGGTTTTTTATTGTTAAGAATTGTTTTCACTGTTCTGGGTGTTTTGCCTTTTCAGATGAATTTGAGAATTGCTCTTCTATGTCTTTGAAGAATTGTGTTGTGATTTTGATGGGGATTACATTGAATTTGTAGATTCCCTTTGTTAGGATGACCATTTTTTACTATGTTATGTCTGCCAATCCATGAGCATGGGACATCTCTCCATTTTCTGAGAGCTTCAGATTCATTCTTGTGAGACTTGAAGTTCTTGTCATAAAGGTCTTTCACTTATTTGGTTAGAGTTACCCCTAGATATTTTATATTATCTGTGCCTATTGTGAAGGGAATTGTTTCCCTAATTTCTTTCTCAGCCTGTTTATCATTAGTATAAAGGAAGGCTACTGCTTTATTTGATTTAATTTTATATCTGGCCATGTTTCTGATGTTGTTTAAAGCTGAAGTTCTCTGGTAGAATTTTTGGGATCGCCTATGTACACTATCATATCATCTGCAAACAGTGATACCTTTATTTCTTCTTTGCCAATTTTTATCCACTTGATCTTTTTTTGATGTCTTACTGTCTTTGAGTTTTCTATTTAATAGACATGGAGAGAGTGGGCATCCTTGTCTTGCCCAAGATTTTAGTGGGATAGCATCAAATATCTCTTCATTTAGTTTGATATTGGCTGTTGGTTTGCAGTAAATTGATTTTATTATGTTTAGGCATGGGCCTTGAATTCCTGATCTCTCTAATACTTTTAATGTGAAGGCATGCTGGATTTTTTTTCAAATGCTTTTTCAGCATTTAAGGAGATGATAATGTCATTTGTTTCTATGCATTTGTTTGTATGGTGGATTACATTAATGGATTTTTGTATATTGAATCAACCTTGCATCCCTGGGATGAAGACAACTTGATTGTGGTGAATGATGGTTTTGATGTGTTCTTGGATTTGGCTTGCGAGAATTTTATTGAGTATTTTTGCATCAATATTCAGAAGTGAGAATGGTTCGAGGTTCTCTTGTTTGGTAGGGTTCTTGTGTGGTTTAGGTGTCAGAGTAATTGTGACTTCATAGAATGAATTAGGTAGTGTTCCTTCTGTTTCTATTTTATGGAATATTTTGAGGAATATCGATATCAGGTTTTCTTTGAAGGTCTGGTAGAATTCAGAACTAAATCCTTCTGGCCCTAGGCTTTTATGGTTGGGAGATTTTTCAATGACTTCTTCTGTTTACTTATTGGATATGGGCCTGTTTAGAAAGTTTACCTTTGTATGTGGTATCTCTCTAGAAAATCATACATTTTATGTAGAATTTCCAGTTTTGTTGAGTGTAGACTTTTATGGTAGGATCTGATGATATTTTGATTTTCATCTGTTTCTGTTGCTATGTCTCCATTTTCATTTCTGATTTTGTTAATTTAGATAGTTTATTTGGGTTGCTTATGTCTAACTTCTTGAGGTTTTGTAAATCTTGGATTTTAGTCCTCTGTCAAAGTGATACTAACACTTCAAGTGCTATATTGAATGGATATGGGGAGAGTGGGCATCCTTGTCTTGTCCCAGATTTTAGTGGCACAGCTTGGTGAAGATCCTTTCCCAATCTGTAGGCTGCCAATTTGTCCTATTGACAGTGTCTTTTGACTTACTGAAATTTTACAGCTTCATGAGGTCCCATTCATCAACTGTTGATCTTAGTGCCTGGGCCATTCCAACAGTGGTCTGTTCAGGAAACTGTCTCCTATACCAATCTGGATTGCTTTGTCTAGCCTCAGTGAGGGAGAAAGCACCTATTCTCTAAGAGATGTGAAGTGCTGAGGGTGGGAAGAGTGGCATTTTTCAGCAGGGGTCCCGTTTTCAGAGGAGAACGAGCAGGGGCAATGGAGGAAAGATTATGGAAGGGGGTGACCAGGAACAGTCAGTCAATGGGATGTAAAGTGAATAAGTAAAAAATAATAATAATATTCAATTAAAACAAACAAACAAAATCCAAGCACATTTGCATTGTTTTAGGGAAATAACTGCAGATACAAAGTCAGTGAGCATTATCTATCAAAATCAACAAGATGAGAATATTTTTGACAGTCAGCCTAGGGTTCATAATTCTGATCACACAAAAGAGACATAAGATCCATATCCCATTACTGTGTCACCTTGACCCATTTTATATTCTTATGAAATTTATAATAACAATTAATTTACCATTCTGTAATACTATATGTATAAACACTGTCAATGTCGATTCTAAATACCTATCATAATAAATTTTGAAAATCATGAAATATTATTCCCTGTCAACAATATGATAGGAATATTATTGAACTAATCTAAAAATCATGTATTCACTGTTTCTGAAATTAGTATTAGTAGAGCTCACACTAACATAAATGATAAAGAATATTTGACCTTCAATGGTTATTAAATCCTAGTAAAATTAAACAACAGGTAGAAATTAACTTTGAGTAGCAGGACTAATTGCCTAAATTACCACACTTTAAAATTTTTAATAATTCATTGTAATTACAAACAGAAGGGCTTTTAAAGAAAAATCTCTCTAACTATATGATCAGTCATTATTTAAATAAGTCACTTAAGTACGCGAAATTGCAAACATGTGAAATGGTAGTCATTAGGAAGCCTTGAACTAGAAATAAAGGAGAAGAATTAATAAAATTAAGTCTGATTCTTTCATTAAAATGTTACTTTCATTACAAATTTATCCACTAACTGGATGATGTAATCCATATTACATTAACTAAAGTTCTGGTAATTATAATAATATAAAATATAAATCATCTTGGAAATTCAGTTTTTAATCATTTTTTGCTTCGTATGTGTTTTTTATTTTGGCTATTAAAAACTTAACTAAAGAGTCATTTTATTTAGAAAAGACACGTATGGTCATAATTTGTGAATAAAATTAAGAATTGCCAGGTGGTGGCTCACACCTTTAATCTCAGCATTCCATATTCAAAGGCAGGTACTTCTTTGAGTTCAATGCCAACTGGGTCTACAGAGAGAGAGTTCAAAGACAGCCAAGGCTACAAAGAGAAAGCCTATCTTGAAAAAACAAAAAAATAAAAATAAAAAAAGGGGAAAAAAGAAAACAGAGGAAAAAGTAAAAGTACCATAGCAATAAAGTCATAATTAAGTAGGCCACTGAAAATTATTTTAGAATGATTCTGAGACTTAAGAGATAGCTCATTATTTAAGACCGTTTACATAAGAATCATGGGGATCAGAATTTGAAATCTTGCAAACACAAGTTTATTTCTACAAATGCTCATAAATGTAGTTCAAAGGCATGTGCAGACACAAGAACTGCTGAGACCATCTGACTTCTAACCAAAGTATGAACTAGCCCTGCATTCGAGGAGAAAATAATGATTAAAAAAAAGTATGTGAAGACTTATAGAGAAGGATATAAAATACCTTCTTTTGGCCTAAGTGTACATATTCACACACACACACACACACACACACACACACACACACACACACACACACCGCAATATGCACATGCATTTATATTCAAAACCAAACACACACAGATGCAATACACACACATACCCTGCACACAGAGAGAAACACATACACACAAACAGACCTCTCTCTCTCTCTCTCTCTCTCTCTCTCTCTCTCTCTCTCTCTCTCTCTCTCTCTCTCTCTCTTTCTCTCTCTCTCTCAGAGAAGAATTTATTTCTGATCATTAGGCTATCAAAGACCAGGGAAAGAAAGAAAGCATGGATCTACATCAGAAAATCTGCAATCAAGTTGAGAAAATTTTTTATTATAAATAACAGTTTTGCACCAAATAATACTAGCAATGCTCTAGAGATGAATATAAGTTGTAGTTAACATGACAAAGAGTTTTATTTCAGATCATGATATATGAGAGTCACAAAGCTAGAGTGAAAATCAATCCTAAGCACCTAATGGAAATGTAGATTTGGTATGGAATTACAATAACCATAATATTGTAGTTATTGGAGTGGTCATTTCTTTTACTTTTTCTTTTTGTTTACTTTCTTTTTCATGTAATTTACTTGGTTCTTTTGATTTTTTTATTGCAAACAAATTGTTACTTTTATGCAATATATTCTGATTACTGTATTATCTCTCTTATCTTTTCCTAGACCCTTCCAACCTAACTATCTATCCAAAACCATCACTTCCTTTCTCTCTCTTAAAAAAAAACTGGCAAAAATGAAAGAAGCCACAATAAAACAAGATTAAACAATTAAATATGAATTGGGGAAAAGCAAGTGAAATATATACATGTGCAGATAAACAAACACACATACACATGCACACACACACACACGCACACACACACACACACACACACACACACACACACACACACACCTGTACTCAATAAAAACACAAAATCAGAAACCATATTATGTAAGAAAAAGACCACTATAATCAAATAGCACTATATCACAAAATGGATCTCCAAAAACACCACTGAATTCATTTTGTGTTGGCCATCTCTTCTTAATCATGCAGCTACCTTTAAGAGTGCTTAATATACCAGTGGTATTAATATTAGAAATATTAATATTTGCATTGTGAGTTGCAAGAATTGTAGATAGCGATATAGTCATTTCTGATTATAATGCTTGTAATATATATTGCATCAGCATGACTTTAAATGACTCTCCCTCAATTATAGGACAGCACTCCATCCTGAGAGGGACAGTCCAAATAGCAACAGCTCTTGCAAGCAGTTGTGAGGGAAAAAAGTGATATTGCAAGTATGATCCTTGCATCTGACCATGCATACTATTATCAAGAGATGTCGCTCTCCAAGAATGAGTACCTAACCAATTTTTACATTTTTCCATTGCAATACAAATGCAAATGCTCTAGTAGATCATTTTCACTTGGTATAAAAGCCAAAGAGATACAAGCTACAAGCTAGTAGTGTTAGCCTGGGTCCATGTTTCTTCCTATGAGTTATAAAAACAGCTTGTCTCTAAGCAGAGCGTATTTCTAAACCTTAAAGAAGACACTGAACAGCCGGCTGCTCATTTGTGAAAATGGTTAATTAATAAGATCCCAATTGACAGGACATGGTTTAGATCATGTATGGGCGTCTTCATTTTGTCTTTTACTCAAAGAAAATTCTATCTCTTTTGATTGTAAAGAGGTTTATGTTGAAAAAAGAAAATCATATTAGTGTCACTCAGGATGAGAACCTTAGTAAGACCGCAGTGAATTGAAATTTTGGACAAAATGTTTTAGTTGTACAAGAAGGATACAGAAGGTCAAACAGACTAGAGAAGGATTGAAAGTTCCCTTACTATATAACAATCAAAACAGTGAATATGCAGGCCAAAGAAAAATATGAAAGACAGCAAGAAAATACCAACTAGCATAAAGGAGGATTTATTAGAATTACATTTGACTTCTCAATGGAATCCAGAAGCCAGAACAGTCTGGACAGATGCTGCAAACTCTAAGAAACCACCGATGTCAGCCCAGAAAAACTTTTAGTTAACACAGATAAAGAAAATAAGTCAAACTTAAGCAATGGCTATGTACAGATCCAGCCCTACCAAAAGTGTTAATGGGAAAATTCCACTCTTAGGAAATTCACTACACTTGTGAAAATGAGAAGAAATAAATTACCTAAAGAAAAAATGCAGGGACACACACACACACACACACACACACACACACACACACACACACACACACACCATGGAAAGAGACAGAGAAAAAGAGATGGAAACAGAGACACAGAGAGACACAAAGAATTCGGGAAAGGACACATTTATCAAGAGATTCAAGTAATATAATATAGCTTAAGGTAACTCTAACCAAAGAAGTGAAAGATTTCTATGATAAAAACCTTATGAAAAAATTGAAGATGATATCAGAATTAGGGAAGAACCTCCATGGTTATAGGTTGGTAGGATTAGCATAGGAAAAAAATGGTTCTCTAATGAAAAGCAATCTACATATTCAATGTAAGCTGTATCAAAATTTCAAAACATTTTTTAAAAGATCTTGAAAGGAGACTTCTCAGCTATAAGTGGAAAGAACAGAAACAAACAGTTAAAATAATTCAGAATAATGAAAGGACAGCTGACGATACCAACATCCTTGACTTTAATTTGTACTAAAAGCTATAGTCATAAAAATCGTAAGGTATTGGAATACAAACAAATACACTATCAATGGAATTAAATTGAAGATCCATACATATTTTGAAACACAAATGGATACCTTAGTTTTGATAAAGAAATCAGAAATACACAAGAGAAGATGGCACCTTCAACAAATGATGCTAGTCTAACTCAATTTCACCACTTAGAGGAATGCAAACAGATCCATATCCAGTACCCTGAACAAAACTGAAGTCTGAGTGGATCAAGGACCTCAATATGAAACCAGATCCAATGAACCTGACTGAAGTGAAAGTGGAGAATGGCCTTGAATGCATTTGCACAGGAGATGACTTTCTGAACAGACCACCTCTAGCATAAGCCTTAAGATGATTGATTAATAAATGGAACTTCATGAAATGTAAAAGCTTCTGTAAGCAAAGGAAACCCATGATTAGAAAATGTGGCAGCCTAAGAATAGGAAAGGTTTTAACCAACTCTATGCCCTATAAAGACTCATGTTTATAATACATAAGTAACTCAAAAACATAATAATAAAAGTAATTCAGTTAAAAATGGGCTCCAAATCTAAACAGAGCATTTTCAATAGAGAAATCTCAAGTGGCTGAGAAACACTTAAAACAATGTTCAATATCCTTAGCCATCAGTAAGTCAAAACTATTCTGAAATTCCTTCTTACAGCTGTCAGGATGGCTATTTGAGCAGCCATCTTCTGGAACCAGGCAAAGCTTCCAGTGGTATGACTGGGACTTCAATACAGCCACCACTTCAGTCTTAAAGATTGTCCTGCATGTAGATTATTCTTCAGTGATTATGGTGCAGAACTCGTAGGAGCATCCGAATTGAAGTCCATGCTATTAGAGAGGACATTGCCTAGAGAGCTAGGAAAACGAAGATTGATAGCCTAGGATAGAATCAAACATACCAGACTTCTATAGACAGACAGACAGACAGACAGACAGACAGACAGAGAGGAGCAAATAAGCAGGGCACATAGGGGATCACCAGACTGAAATGATGACCCATAGACTCTTTGGTCTTATTTGGGTACTCTGCACATATGTTATGGTAGTATAGGTTTTTGAACTTTGAAGACATCTAACACTGGAGTAGGAACTGTCTCTGGCTCTCTTGCTTGTTTTCAAACTCTTTTCCTCCTGGGATGCTTTTCCCTGATATAAAAAGCTGGTGCTTAGTCTTATTGTAACTTGTGCTGTGTTTGGTTGATATACCTGGGATGCCCACTTTTTTTCTAAAGGGGAAGAAAGAAGTGGAACTGGGGGAGAGGAGAGATGGGAAGGTCACTGAGGGAGGATAAACTAGTTGGTATGTTGCATATTGCAGAAGAATAAGGAAAAATAAGAGCCAAAAGATCTATAACATAGATGACAGCTCATACTCTCCAGGATCTGGAGTAAAAGAAACACTCCTCCATTGCTGGTGCGAGTGCAAACCTGTACAGCCATTGTGGAAATCAATATGGTGGTTGATGAGAAAGTTAGAAATCCATCTACTTTAAGGCCCAGCTATAATTCTTGGACATATACCCAAAGAATACTCCAAGGAGACTTGCTCAACTATATTCATTGTAGCTTTACTTATAACAGCCAGGAGCTGGAAACGCTCTAATGTCCCTCAACAGAAGGATTGATGGATAAAATGCATTGCATTTACACAATGGAGTATTATTCGGTTATTTAAGAATTGTATTATTAAATTTGCAGGCAAATGGATGGAACTAGAAAAAGCATCCTGAGTTAGATAACCCAGACCCAAATTATGGATTATATTCACTTAAAAGTGGACGTTAGTCCTTAACATAAATGATAATTAACGATATGTAGATCCAGAGATGCTAGGTAAAATGGAGGGCTTTAAAGTAAAGTCATAGATCATCCTGGGATTGGGAAATAGAGTTTTTGTGTGTGGACTGGACATGGGACAGGGCCTGAAAGGGAGGCATCCAGAGTAAGAAGGATAGGATTGAAGGAAAGCATAAGGGGAGAGAGGAAGAGTGTTGGGGCACTTACAAGGGTGGCATGGAATCCTACTGAAGTTCAAACATTTTGAAATCTATGAAAGTGATCCTGATGAAGACTTCTAGTAATGATGAATATAGAGTTTCAAATGGCTATCTCTTGTAACCTGGTTCTACTCCCCTTGGATTAACTGTGTTGTACTCTATTGAGTTGCTGACAAATAGAGTTCTGAGGACATTCTTAAAATAAGTCAAACTGATGTTAAAATAGATGGCTACCCTCAGAAAACTGATATCTGGGTTCAATTGCCAAGTACAGTATCCACCATTTCCTTTAACATGGGGAAGTTGATATGGCGTCTATATAGAGCCCAAAACCCTATATTTACAGCTCTTTGTGATGGGATGTTAATCTGCAGGCTACTGAAAGAGAAATGAGACACCAATCCAGATATAAAGCTTTGTCCTACAATCGTCCATGCTTTCAAAATATGCATATAAAATGGTGACATTGACCTTGGGGAAGTAGCTAATCAATGTCTGGCTTGAATTGAGGTACAATTAAAGAAGAAACCTATACCCAATGTTGTTTGAGTGACCATGATGCAGAATCTCAATAGACCAGTTACCTATGTTAAAGGCAAACATAAGTGGCCTAAGAAAATCTTTAAAATGATTCCTAATGATATTTTGTTATATGTATATATCAGTGACATATCAAGTTATCATCTGAGAGGCCTCCTCTGGCAGCATACAGAAACAGATGCAGATACCCACACCTCGAACTGATAATGCACAGAGATAGATTCTAAATGGGAGACCCAACCAAATTTCTGCCCTTGGAGCTCAGGGAATGTTCAGTAGAAGAGCTGGTAAAGAAATTGTAAGAGTCAGAAGTTATGGACTATACCTGAAGAACAACGTCCTCTGGATCAACTAAGAAAGTCACATATGAGCTTTCACAGACAGCAGCAGCAAGATAGGGTCTTTATTAGTGTATATCAGGCCTACTGCATATGCAATATAGCTATTAATGTAGTGTTTTTACAAAATGCCTGACTATAAGAACGTGTAGGCCTCAGACTCCTGTGCCAGTTCTTAGATCTCTTTTCCTTCTGTTGAATTGCCATGCCCAACTCCAATATGAAATATTTTCCTCATCTTATATTTTATTTAGTAATATTTGGTTATTTCCTTGATACCTGTTCTTTACTAATGAAATCTAAAAAGGATATGCTACTGAAGGGGAGAGGAGGGAAAGTGAGAGGATGAAAACTTGGAGGAGTAAAACGGGTAGAAACTATAATCAGGATATAATGTATAAGAAAAGAATATTTTTTCAATAAAAACAGTAAGATGTAGGTTGATGTCATTATGCAGGTGAAGGCAGGTACAGGATACTATGAGGCCTGTCATTGGACAAGAAGAAAGGATGGATGGGAGAAGCATTTTAGGGAGGATGAGACCCCAGAACAAGAGGAGAGGGAGCAGCTGAGAGAATATGGCAGCAGATGTTAAGGTTTCTCTCTGCACATTACAGGTTATTATGAATATTCTTAAGGAATAGATGTGTACAGGATTTTGTATGTCTAGATGAACAAAACATATCTTATCCACGTGGGCAATTATAACTTATTAATTGGATCAGAGGCTATTGTGTTGTGTGTTCTTCCATGTGGCGATTTAATTGAGTTCAGGAGAGTGTGTGGTGACACAACACTGGGTCCGCCAGAGAATTGGGATGTATATGTCTGGCATGCTAGCAACCTGCCTTGTGAACTAAATAGATAGAGAGATTGTTGCCAGGCTCAGAGAGTAGCCATTGGCAGTGTGATATGGGATGGAGCCTAGCGGGTGAGACGTTTTGTTGACTGATATGAAAATATCCCACAGATACAGTGTGGCCCTATGGTGCCAGCACTAGTGTGGGTTAAAAGAAACCTTTTTTAAATACACCACAACAGTAAGACACTAAAAAACAATTAGAGAAATATTGCCAAAATATATGTTGAAGAAAGTAGAAAAGTGTCAAACAGAGGCTAAAGAATGCAAGTAGAAATTATCTTAAGAAACCTGTCATTTTTATTTTCAGTGTCACAATGATTTACAAGGAATAAGAAATACAAACTTGCTGAAAGGCTGTTTAATATTTTCATAGCATTTTGAAGTCAAACAGCAGACTTTGTATCAAAGTAATCAAGCCAGCCAAACCTGTGAGCTTTGTACTTAGGGAGATGGGTAAATTTCTCTTAAGGGACATTTTTAATGACATGACAGGCAACCATCTGATAGACTCCATTTATTTCAATTGCTTCAGCACGGTTGGAAAAGGTGACATTGAGTTTGGTTCAAGGCTTTAATTTTTATGATTCAATGATTCATTTCACCCATCAGTACTTACCACTGAATAATAATTTAAGGAAATCATAAAATTTTGGTCCCCAGATTGTAATCAATTTATCTGGAGTCTAATGACTCAAACAAATGTATTTTATTACAATTATGAACATGTATTTAATGATTAGATACTGCTTATATTTTTTGAACCTAAATAGTAGTCATTATAATCTTGAAATATATACTATATTATATAGTTCCTTGCTATATATTAGTTTTCTAATTAGTCATCATCATTTAAAAATTAATACTATTGTTGATATGTAATAAAAGATACTAATGCTATTTTGCAAAGAATATTTTTATGGTCATCTCCATTTCATTCAATATCTGTTGCATGCCAGTGATTATTATTTGAGTGTTCTATATCTAAGTGTGTAAGCAATGAGAACTATGCATTTGAAAGCTGTATTCATTCTTTGGCTGCTTTAGAAAGTAGTCACAAGTCATAACTTTGTTAGTGATGTTTGCTTCTTCAAAATTGTCTTAAAGTGCCACTTTCATAGATAGTTGATGGAAGAAACCATTGTTAAGAACAATTATCTTGAGTAAATTGACTCAGTTAACTTCAAATGCAAAGTAGTTAATGGAAAATCTATTTTTAATCAAAGATATTTAATCCCACACTCATTTATAATTTTAATGTAGATTTAAAAGAACATACGTGTGTGTGTGTGTGTGTGTGTGTGTGTGTGTGTGTGTGTGTGTGTGTGTGTGTGTAGGTGTGTGTGTCTATATTTCAAAACTATTTTTTTACCAATAGTCATGACATTTGGTGAAAATTATGAGACTGCAGTGGCCAATGGGTTAATAAAATGTGTAAACTGCATAGGTTATTTTACTTGGTAGCACTGAATGTCTGGCTATGCTATTGTCTTTGCCATGATATTCTGACACCTGTATATATGGATGTATATATTTTAGGAAACTTCCACAGTTGTAGGTTTCTGTTGTTGTAAAAATATAAAAATAAAAAAGAGTAGTTGTCTTTTACCCTGCTGGGTCGGGCACCTCAGTGTCCCAATATATCTGCTAGATATCTTGGCGGAAACACAGCCCATCCGCACATTTTCCTACACTCAAACCCTCACATAAAAGAACACACAACACAATAATCATTGACCCAATTGGTAAGATATAATTGCCCACTTAAACATACAAAGCCCTATACCATCCATCCCTTAAGAACATTAATAACAACCTGTAAATACACAGAGAAGAATCTTAACATCACCTGCCATGGCTTCTCCCCTCTCTCCATCTCTTCCTCTTTCCTGTGTCTCCTTCTCCTCTAGTCTCCTCCTCTTCCTTCAAACTTCTCTCCCGCCCATCCTTCCTTCTCCTCCAATGACAGCCCTCCTTCTATCCTGTACCTGCCCCCTCACCTGTATTTTACAAATTCAATGGGGAGAAGGTTCAGCTGAAGTCACCTGAGTCCTGAGTACTGACTAGGCAGTTGTCCTTGGGGCAGTGGAATTAGCATCAAAATACAGATAACTTCAGGACAAGACACAACAGGTTTCCCTGTGTTTTCTCAAAAGACCTTTAGTGTTACTCACCCCTACTCACATTCCCTTTTTCATCCTGCCTGCTCATTCCCTTCCTCCTCCAGTCCCTTTCTCTAATTCCCCTTATATTCTTTATAGAACTTTATTCTATTGCTCCTATCTTGGAAGAATCCCTTCTCTCTTTTTTTTTTTTTTTTGTATCTATTTAACTTCCATGATCAAATAGAAACACACTTATCTAAAGATTAAGTGCTAACATTCCACATACAAAGAAAAAAAACAAGCAATATCTGTCTTTTGGGAGCATTGATACCTCAATCAAGACAATTTTTTCCAGTACCCATCCATTTATATTCAATCTTCATAATTTCACGTTTCTTAACGGCTAAATAATGATTTCACTTTTGAATTATAAAATTCTTATTCATTAGTTGACATACAAAGATATTTCAATTTCTTTTATTTTCCGATTATTTGAATAGAGCTTTACTGATATGGATAAGCAAATATACTTGGAGTAAATAACATATTTTAGATATATCCCCAGGCCAAGAGCTATATAGTTTAAACATGTGTTTGATTTTACTTGAATTGTTATTTGAATTGAATTCCAATAAATGAAACAACTTTTGTGTTTCTTCTTTCTTTCTTATTTTTTTTACAACACATAGCTAATTTCTGTGAGTGGTTACTCAAGGAAAGGCAGGAATTTTTATGATTCTACAATGTGAATTGTCCAGAATAAATTTGAGTAATATAGAATTTAATAGATATGTAGAAAGAGCATCCTTCGGTTACTTGTTATTTTAGAATAAAGAAAAATTATTACTGTTTTTTTAATTAAATTTAATTATTTTGTGTGTAGCTTCTGTGTTTGTGTGCATGCATATATATAGGTGTATGCATGGATTTGGGGTGTGTGTGTGTGTGTGTGTGTGTGTGTGTGTGTGTGTGTGTGTACTGTGCTCTCCAATCATTGTATAAGTGATACATTTTTTAGACACAATTTTTTCTACCATATGGATCCTGAGAAATGAATTTGGCTTATCAATTTTGCCAGCATGTGCCTTTGCCTGCTAAACCTGAGATATGCTTTCAATAATTCAAAATTTTATTTCAGAGAAGCAAGTGATTTGGTCATTCTGTTCAATTTTGACTTCTTTGCTATATGAAGATTTATTGCTTATATGTTGATGACCCACATGGAATACTTTCAAAGTATTCCTGCTACAATCGACTTTATAGCTTTACTTTTTGCTATATGAACTATCATCTGAATACAATTAAATATTATTTATTATTTCATTAAACTGTATATCGCTTTTATGAATTTAAGAGCTCCGAGGCTCTCTATAAATGGATACATGCATTTTTAAATGTTCTCCTAAGACAAAAGTGTCAGTACCATATGCAGTTTAAATAATGATATTTGTGCCAGAATTCAAAGAGACATTTAAAGATATTTGAGGTGTATGATATTGATATTATATTATTTAATTCTCAGGTATGAGTCATGAAGAACTGGTCTAAACTGCAATAGGGAAGAGTGCTATACTTAATCACACTACTAAAATGTGTATTCTCAATCATTACCTTGTTTAAAATACATTTGAAATTCAAAAGAGCTCACTAAGTTAAAAATATTAAAATCACTGAGCCTTGGCATATATAGAATATGATGTATTACACAGTTTACACATCAAACACTAGGTTCATATTTCCTCAAACTGTAAAAGAGTTTCAAAAGACATTTTATTTTGTTAGACACATAGCATAAGGTTGGATAAAGATTAGTCATTGAAATGATGCAGAATGTAAAATGTGTTAAATCACACCTTTCGGGTTTGTGTTAAATAACTGTGCAGAAAAGTAAATTTCTCTTGAGTTTTACAAGGAAAATTATTTGAAAATTGAAAATCATTATCAAATACATGCACCATTTGTAAGAGCATATTTTATATAGTATTATATTTTATTTATTTATTGTCCTTTGTGTGTTTCTGTAAGTATGTATATTTGTGTATGTTTGTGTGCATACATGTGTGTGTGTGATATTACATACATACCTGTGTTCTTAGAACCCTGTGTCTTGACTTTCTTCTCTATTCTAGCAGATGTTTTAACATTGATCTATATGCATGCCTTAGTTTTTGTGTTTTAAGGAACATAACTTAATAATTATATAGATGAAAGTCTTCTCATAGATTCAGACTAGTAGAATCATTAAAAAAAGATAAATTCATATCAATAACTTGCTGGAGTAAAATTCATGACAACAAGGTAATGCCTATTGAATAAAGAGGCAGTCATATTTATTGAATATTGAATATTCCTCACACAATTTTGTACCACTATTTTTATGAGCCCAGTCAGAATACAGTATGAAAGAAGCCACAAACATATTGGTGGAATTACAACCTATTGCCAGAATTCACATTTTATTCAGATAATGTTATACTGTGTGTTCTTGGAGGTCAGATCTTATAAATGCTCTTTCTCCTTTCTAATGTGTTATAAGTACTAAATTCTATAAAATTTCTTCTGAAGTCTCAAATCCTATAACTTGTCTAAATACAAATGTCTAAGTGTTTGCATTTCTGGAATTGTCAAAACTGCTACATGAGCAAAAAAGAACCTCCAAGGAATTTTAAATAATTTTGAAGGCATTGATATTTTCAAAGTACTGGAAATACTCAGAAAGATGTTGCATTTTAAATCTCATCATCATATTATTAATCATAAATCTATTATACATATATTTACTGAACAAAGTAGATAGATTTGTCATCTATATATCTATCTACCTATCAATATATACATATAAACTTATATGAATATATATTTGTCTTCTGAAATTTTCTTTGTTCATTTTATTTGAAAAATAGATTCTTTTCTTATGCATTATATGTTAATTATATTTTCCTGTCTTTTTGCTCCTTCCAGTTTCTTCTCACATTCCCTCTCCTCCAGTACCATGTAGTTTATGTATCTCATTAGAATACAACAGGATTTTAAGAGATAAAAAGCAACCATGACGAAAAATATAATAAGAGCTAGCAAACCTTCATATAAATGTGGAACATTGTAACCTAAAAATAGGAAAAACATCCCAAGAGCATGAAAAAGAGTTAGAGACACAATTGTTCTCAAAGTCAGGAGTCCCATAAAAATACTAAGCTAATGCCCATAATATATAAGCAGATGACCTACTGTAGACCTATATATGTCATCTGCTTATTGCATCAGTCTCTCTGAGGTCATGTATGACTTGCTTAGTTAATTGAGAGTGCTGTGGTCTCTTGGTATTTTCATCCTCTTTGATGTTTACAATCTTTCTACCTTCTCATCCACAAGATTTTGTGACCTCTGATGGGAGAGATTTAATGAGCACCTCACATTTAGACTCTCTGTATAAGATCTTGGGAAAGATTTCTTTATTTGTTCCCATGTGTTGGCAACAGAAGCTTCTCTGATGATGACTAGATAAGGTGCTAATCTAAATGGTGACAGGCTATCATTAGAAGCCATTTTATTGATTTCTTTTTTAAACCAGTCATATTTGGTCTTGCCATAGGTGCATGAGATGCATAGTCTCTTTTTCATGTTTACCTAAGCAGACTTTGTTGTGGGTTAGTTTTCAGGATGTGGACCTTAATTCAAATCAGACATAGACTGGCTACTCCAGCGAGGTCAGTGCCACCATGAAACTAACATATTTTTCAGGAAGGACAAATTTTAAAGTAAGGTTTATCTCTGGATTGCTGTCCATATTACACTTTGGCAGGTTGGAAAGTCACTTTCCACACAAAAGACTCAGAAACTTAGGTAGGAAGGCTCCGCAAGAGCAGAGAACTTGTTCGCAGAACCTGCTGAAAGAAAACAGGAAAACAGGTGTACATGAGTGCGGAAACACTGGCCTACAGCAAGGTCAAGCCACTGTCCGAAACAGCAAGACAAACTAACACCAGAGACAACCTGATGGCAAGAGGCATGTGCAGGAATCTAAGCAACAGAAACCAAGATGACTTGGCATCATCAGAGTCCAGTTTGCCCACCAAAGTAAATACTGGATATCCAAACACACCGGAAAAGGAAGACTTAGATTTAAAGTCAAATTTTTGATGATAATGGAAGACTTTGAGAAGGACATAAAGAACTGCATTAAAGAAATACAGGACAACACAAGGAAACAAGTAGAAGCTCTTAAAGAGGAAACACAAAAATCCCTTAAAGAATTACAAGAAAACACAACCAAACAGGTGAAATAATTGAACAAATCCACCCAGGATTTAAAAATGGAAATAGAAACAATAAAGAAAGCACAAAGGGAGGCAACCCTGGATATACAAAACCTAGGGAAGAGATCAGGAGGCATAATTTCAAGCATCACCAACAGAATACAAGAAATAGAAGAGAGAATCTCAGGGCCAGTGTAAGGGAATGTCGGAGGGCACAGTAAGAGAGATCGATGTGCAGTGGAACTCCCTTAAAGAAGAAGGGGGGGGGGAGAGGGCTTATGGAGAGGAAACCAGGAAAGGGAATAACATTTGAAATGTAAAAATGTAAATAAAGACATATCCAGAAACAAAAAACACCAATGACTACATGAAATCCTTAGGCAAATGAATGGAACTAGAAAATATCATCCTGAGTGAAGAAACCCAGTTTCAAAATAACACACATGTTACACATTCACTGATAAGTGAATATTAGCCCAAAACTTGTAATGCCTAAGAAAAATTCACAGATCTTATGAAGCTCAAGAAGAAGAAAGACCAAAATGTGGATGCTGTAGTCCTATTTAGATGAGAGAACAAAATACTCACAGAAGGAAATACAGGGACAAAGAGTAAATCAGGGACTGAAGAAAATGTCATCCAGAGACTTCCCTAAATGAGGATCCATCTCTTATGCAGCCACCAAACCCAGTTATTATTGATGATGCCAAGAAGTGCTTGCTAACATGAGCCAGATATGAATGTGTCCTGAGAGGCTCTCCCAGATTCTTACTGATACAGATAAGGGTGCTTGCAGCTAACCATTGGACTGAGCACGGGGACACCAATAAGGAGTCAGAGAAAGGACTGAAGGAGTGGAAGGGGTTTGCAATCCCATAGGAAGAACAAGATCAATCAACCAGACCTCACCAGAGCTTCCAGGGACTAAACCACCAACCAATCAGTACATATAGTGGGACCCATGGCTCTAGCCACATATGTAGCAGAGGATGGCATTGTCTGGCATAAATAGGAGGAAACACCTTTGGTCCCGTAAAGGCTCATTCCCCCAGTGTAGGGGAATGCCGAGGCATTAATGTGGGCATGGGTCGGGGGAGAGGGTATGGGGGAGAGAGGAAAGGGGATAACATTTGAAATGTAAATACGTGAAATATTCAAGAAAATAAAATTAAAAAAAAAACAAAACTCAGGAAAAAAAGAAAACAAGAGAACAATAGAAAGAATCAACTAAATCAAGAACTGGTTCTTTAAGAAAAAAAAAAGAACTCTTAGCTACACTAAGGAAAAGGGACAGAGACAGTATCCAATAACAAGATCAGAAATGCAAAGGGAGACATAATAACAGACACTGAGAATGATAAGTCTTACTTAAAATACCTGTAGTCTACAAAATTGGAAATTTGAAAAGAATTGGATGGTTTTCTTGATAGACTCCACTCACCAAAGTTAAATCAAGATCAGGTAAACTATCTAAATTATCCCATAATGGCTAAGGAAATAGAAGTAGTCATTAAAAGTCTCTCCAGCAAAGCCCAGGGCCAGATTGTAAGAAGAGATAATAATAATACCCATGAAAGTATTCCACAAAATAGAAACACAGTAAATATTGCCAAACTCATTCTAGGAGGCTACTGTCACCCTGATACTTAAAGCACAAAAGGACTCAACAAAGAAGAGCAATTCCAGACCAGATTCTCCATAAACATTGATGCAAAAATACTCAATAAAATACTCAACTCTGTATAAAAAAAACACATCAAAAACATCACTCATCATGATCAAGTAAGCATCATCCCAAGGATGTAGGGGTGCTGTAATACATGAAAATACATCTATGCAATCAACACTATAAATTAACTAAAAAAAAAAAACCCATGCCATCATCTCATTAGATGCCAAAAAAGCCTTTGACAAATTCAAAACTCTTTCATATCTTGGGTAGATCATACAAAAAAGGCACATACCTAAATACGATAAAGGCAATATATATGAAGCCTTTAGTCAGCATGAAATTAAATGGAGAGAAACTTAAAACAATTACACTAAAATCAAGGACAAGGCTGTCCACTCTTCCCTTATCTATTAGACATAGTCCTTAAAGTTTCAGCCAGAACAATAAAACAACAAAATAAGACCAAGGAGATAAAAATTGGAAAGGAAAATGTCAAATTATTGCTAGTCACTGATGATATGAAGGTATAAATAAATAATCCCCAAAGTTTGGCCCTAGAATTCCTCCATCTGATAATCAACCTCAGTAATGTAGCTAAATTAAAAAAAATAAGTCAAAAACAATCAAACAACAAAAGTACAGTAGCCCTCCTTTATACATATGGTAAACTGGCAGAGAAAGAAATTAGGAAACAACAGTAGTAACAAATAATATATATAAAATGTTTGGTGTAACTCTAACCAAGCAAGTGAGACCTGTATGACAAGAACTTCAAGTTACTAAAGGAAGAAATTGAGGAAGATATAGGAAGATTCTAAGATCTCTTAGGCTTATGGATCAGTGGGGATAACATAATAAAAATGACCCCTTTGAACAGTCAACCAATAACTAGCCCAACTTGAGACCCATCCCATGGATAAGCACCAATTCCTGACACTATTAGTGATATTCTGTTCTTACAGACAGGAGTCTAACATGGCTGTCCTCAGAGAGGCTCTACCCACCAACTGACTCAGACAGAAACAGACACCTACAGCCAAACAGTGGATAGAACTTGGAGACACTTGTGGAAGAATAGGAAGAAGGAGAAGACCAACAGAATCAAGTAACCTGAATCCTTGGAGCTCTCTGAGACTGAACCACCAACCAAAGAACATACACAGGCTGGACCTAGGTCTCGTACACATATGAAGCATGTGTTCCTCTTTGTCTTCATGTGGATGATAAACAACTGGAGTGGGAGATATCCCAAAAGCTATTGCTTATAATTGGGATGCAGCATATGTTCTTTTAGCTGGACTGCCTTGTCTAGCCTCAGTGGGTGAGGAAGTACCTAACTTCACAGAGACTTGAAATGCCTGTGTAGGAGGTATACCTGGTTGGGTGGGCGGACACCCAGGGAACCCCCACTCATTCAGAGGAGAAGGGGAGTAAGTTTAGGGAAGGATTGAGGAAGGTGGTAACCAGTAAAGGGGCAGTGAGCAGGATATAAAGTGAATAAGTAAATATACATTTAAAACAATTTAAAAATGCCCCTCTTACCAATACAATCAAAATATTAAATGGCAATTCCCATCAAAATCCTGACACATTTTTCAGGCCTTGGAAGAACAATACTGAAGTTCATATAAAAAAAAAAAACCAAAACACCCAGGCTAGCTAAAACAATCCTGTACAATAAAATACATTCTAGAGGTTTCACCATCCCAGTTTTAATCCTGTACTACAGAGAAAAAGTAATAAAAACCTCATGGTAGTGGTATGAAAACAGACAAGTTGATCAACAGAATAGAAATGAGGATCCAGACCAAAAGCCACACACTTATGGACACATGATTTTTGACAAGGAACAAGACCACACTATGAAAAAATGAAAGAATTTTTAACAAGTGGTACTGCTCTAACTGTATATCTGCTTACAGTAGAGTTGCAAATAGATCCATGTCTATCACCCTACTCAAAACTCAAGTCCACCTGGTTGTGTTAAATACCTCAACACAAAACTAGATATACTAAATCTGATCGAAGAGAAAGTGGGGAATAGCCTTTAATGCACTGGTGCAGGAGACAACTTCATGAACAGAACACCAACAAACAGTTCAGGCACTAAGATCCACAATTTATAACCTAGACCTCAAGAAACTGAAAAAATTCTGCAAGGCTAAGAACACCATCAGTAGGACAAAATAAATGGCAGAGAGAAAACTGATCCTAAACAACCCTACCCTGACAGAGAACTGGTATCGAAAATATATAAAGAACTCAAGAAATTAGACATGAATAAACCCAAATAACCTAATTCAAAAATGGGGTACAGAACTAAACAAAGAAGCCCCAAGAGAGGAATCGCTAATAGCCTAGAAGCACTTAAAAATGTTCAATATCCTTCATCACTAGGGAAATGCAAATCAAAATGTCTCTGAAATTCCATATTTTTTGTTTTTTTTATTAGATATATTTCTTCACTTACATTTCAAATGTTATTCCCTTTCCAGGTTTCCTGCCCATAAGCACCCATCCTCTCCCCCTCCCCCATAGGGGGGTAGCCCCACTCCCCCGTTAGCCCCCCGTCATTCCCTTGCACTGGTGGTCCACCTTGGCTGGACTAAGGGTTTCCCCTTCTACTGGTGCCAGAACAAGGCTATTCTCTGCCACTTATAGTCCTTTGGTAGTGGTTTAGTCCCTGGAAGCTCTGGTTGGTTGCATTGTTGTTCTTATGCTGTTGCAAGCCCCTTCAGCTCTTTCAAACCTTCCTCTAACTCACCAAAGGGGGTCCTATTCTCAATTCAGTGGTTTGATGCTAGTATTGACCTCTGTATTGGACATGCTCTGTCTGTGTCTCTCAGAAGAGATCTATATCTGGTCCCTTTCAGCATGCACTTTTTAGCTTCATCAATCTTATCTAGTTTTGGTGGCTTTATATGCGGGTAACATGTCGGGCAGCCTCTGAATGGCTGTTCCTTCAGTCACTGCTCTAAACTTTGCCTCCATATCCCCTCCTATTTTTCCCCTTTTAAGAAGCAGTGGCATCCCCATTATGTTCATCCTTCTTTTTGAGCATCCTGTGATCTGTGGATTGCATCTTGGGTAAATCGAGCTTTTTGGCTAATATCCACATATCAATGAGTGCATAACAAGTGTGTGTTTCTGTGATTGGGTTATCTCACTCAGGATGATATTTTCTACTTCAATCCATTTGCCTATGAATTTCATGAAGTCATTGTTTTTGATAGCTGAGTAGTACTCCACTGTGTAGATGTACCTCATTTTCTGTATCCATTCCTCTGTTGAAGAGCATCTGGGTTCTCTACAGCTTCTGGCTATTATAAATAAGGCTGCTATGAATGTAGTGGAGCATGTGCCTTTGTTATATGTTGGAGCACCTTTTGGGTATATGCACAGAAGAGGTATAGCTGGGTCCTCTGATAGTAGAATGTCCATTCTTCTGAGGAACCTCCAGACTGATTTCCAGAATGGTTGAACCAGTTTGCAATCCCACCAACAATGGAGGAGTGTTCCTCTTTCTCCACATGCTTGACAATATCTACTGTCACCTGAGTTTTTGATCTTAGCCATTCTCACAGGTGTGAGGTGGAATCTCAGGGTTGTTTTGATCTGCATTTCCCTGATGACTAAAGATTTTGAACATTTCTTTAGCTTCTTTTCAGCTGTTCGATATTCTCCAGCTGAGAATGTTTTGTTTAGCTATGTAACCATTTGTTAATAGGGTTATTTGGTTTTCTGGAGTCTAACTTGTTGAGTTCTTTGTATATTTTGGATATTATCCCTCTATCAGATGTAGTGTTGGTAAAGATCTTTTACCAATCTGTTGGTTGCTGTTTTGTCCTAATGATAGTGTCCTTTGCCTTACATAAGCTTTGCAGTTTTATGAGGTCCCATTTGTCAATTCTTGATCTTAGATCATAAGCCATTGGTGGTTTGTTCAGGAAATTTTCCCCAATGTCCATGTGTTCGAGACTCTTCCCCACTTTTTTTCTATTAGTTTGAGTGTATCTGGTTTGATGTGGAGGTTCTTGATCCACTTGGACTTAAGCTTTGTACATGGTGATAAGAATGGATCGATTTGTATTCTTCTACATGCTGACCTCCAGTTGAGTCAGCACCATTTGTTGAAAATGCTATCTTTCTTTCATTGGATGGTTTTAGCTCCTTTGTCAAAGATCAAGTGACCATATGTGTGTGGGTTCTTTTCTTGGTCTTCAAATTCTGTTCCACTGATCTATCTGCCTGTCTCTGTACAAGTACCATACAGTTTTTTATGACTACTGCTCTGTAATTCTGTTTGAGTTCAGGGATGGTGATTCCCCCTGAAGTGCTTTTATTGTTGATTATAGTTGTCAACATCCTGGGTTTTTTGTTTTTCTAAATGAATTTGCAATTTGTTCTTTCTATCTCTATAAAGAATTGAGTAGGAATTTTGATGGGGATTGCATTGAATCTGTAGATTGCTCTTGGCAAAATGGCCATTTTTACTGTATTATTCCTGCCAATCCATGAGCATGGGAGATCTTTCCACCTTCTGAGATCTTCAACTTCTTTCTTCAGAGACTTGAAATTCCTGTCATACAGATCTTTCCCTTGCTTGGTTAAAGTCACACCAAGATATTTTATATTATTTGGGACTATTGTGAAGGGTGTCGTTTCCCTAATTTCTTTCTCAGCCTGTTCATCCTTGGAGGAGAGGAAGGCTACTCATTTGTTTGAGTTAATTTTATACCCAGCCACTTTGTGCAAGTTGATTATCAGACATAGTTGTTCTCAGATGGAACTGTTGTCACTTAGGTATACTATGATGTCATCTGCAAACAGTGATACTTTGACCTCTTCTTTTCCGATCTGTATCCCCTTGACCTCCTTTTGTTGTCTGATTGCTCTGGCTAGAACTTCAAGAACTATATTGAATAAGTAGGGAGAGAGTGGGCAGCCTTGTCTAGTCCCTGATTTTAGTGGGATTGCTTCAAGTTTCTCTCCATTTAGTTTAATGTTAGCAACTGGTTTGCTGTATATGGCTTTACTATGTTTAGGTATGGGCCTTGAATTCCTATTCTTTCCAGGACTTTTATCATGAAGGGGTGTTGAATTTTGTCAAATGCTTTCTCAGCATCTAATGAAATGATCATGTGGTTCTTATCTTTGAGTTTGTTTATATAGTGGATGGATTTCCATATATTAAACCATCCCTGCATCCCTGGGATGAAGCCTACTTGATCATGATCGTGATCATTTTGACGTGTTCTTGGATTCAGTTTGCAAGAATTTTATTATTTTTTGAGTCAATATTCATAAAGGAAATTGTTCTGAAATTCTCTTTGTTGGGTGTTTGTGTGGTTACAGTATAAGAGTAATTGTGGCTTCACAGAAGGAATTTGGTAGTGCTCTGTCTGTTTCTATTTTGTGGAATAGTTTGGACAGTATTGGTATGAGGTCTTCTATGAAGGTCTGACAGAATTCGACACTAAACCCATTTGATGCTGGGCTGTTTTTTGTTGGGAGACTTTTAATCACCTCTTCTATTTCTTTAGGAGTTATAGGGTTGTTTAGATGGCTTATTTGTTCCTGATTTAACTTTGGTACCTGGTATCTGTCTAGAAAATTGTCCATTTTTCTCTAGGTTTTCCAGTTCTGTTGAATATAAACTTTTGTAGGATCTTATGATTTTTTTTAATTTACTCAGATTCCTTCTTATACCAGTCAGAATGGATAAGATCAAAACCTCAACGACAGCACATGCTGGCAAGAATGCAAAGCAATATCAATCCCCCTCCATTGCTGGTGCGAGTGCAAACCTGTACAACACTTTATTAATCAATTTTGTGGTTTCTCAGAAAATTGTGAGTAGTTCTATTCAAAGACCCAGCTTTACCACTCTTGGGCATATATCCAAAAGACGCCCCAGTATACCTCAACTGTGTTCATATCAGTTTTTTGTATTATAGCTCAATCTGGAAACTATCTAGATGTTTTTCAACTGAAGAATAGATAAAGAATATATGGTACATTCACATAATGGACTAGTACTCAGCTCTTAAAAACAAAGCCATCAAGTAATTTGCACTTGGAAGCAAATGGATGAAATGAGATAAATGTCATCCTGAATGAGGTAACCCAGACCCAGAAAGACACATATGGTATGTACTCACTTATTAGTAGACATTAGCCATAAAGTAAATGATAACCTTGCCACCATTCACAGACCTAAAAAGACTAAGTAATAAGGAATTAACAAGGGAGGTTTCCTGAATCCCTGAATAGACATTGCAGATGGATGATGAAAGGAGAGAACTTGATAGGAGAGAGGGTAAGGAGGGGAATGGGGATAGGAATCAGGTGTGGGAAGGATTTGAAAGAGGGGGGAGAGAAAGAATAGAAATAGAAAGAGTGGGGTCATCTCTTGAACTGGCAAGAAACCTGAACTTGGGGAGTCAATAAGGATGACCCTAGGTGAGACACCCAGCAGTGTGGGATATGATGACTGAAGTGGTTCCCCCTGAAGCAAGGACTTCCAATAGAGGGAGGAGGAATCAACCTCCCTACAAACCTCTAATACAAAATTTGTCCTGATTATTAAATGAGCAGTTATAAAAATTGTGCAGAACTTGAGGAAATGGCCAACCAATGACTGGCCCAACTTGGGACTCATCCCATTTAATAGAGACAAACTCTGATACTATTGATTATACTCTGACATGTTTGTAGACAGTAGCCTAGCATAACTGCCTCCTGAAAGGCTTCATCCAGCAGCAGGTGGAAACAGATGTAAAGATCCATAGCAAAACATTAGGCTGAGCTGGGAGAGTCTTGTGGAAGGGTGGGGAACAAGATTCATGGAGCTACAAGAGTCAAGGACACTACAAGAAGATTTACAGAGTCAACTATCCTGGGCCCATGCAGCTCCACATAAACTAAATCACCGAAAGAAGATCATCCATGGGTGGACATAGGGTCCCTACATATTTGGAGAAGTTGTATAGCTTGGTCTTCATGTAGGCCTCCTAATAATTGGAGTAGGGTCTGTCTCTGATTCTTTTGCCTGCCATGGATCTCCTTCCCATAGCTAAACTTCTTGGTTGGGCCTCAATGAGAGAGTGTAGGCTTAGTCCGGTTGTGACTGGATATCCCAGAACAGTGTGGTATCTAAGAGGAGCATCACCGTCTCTCAGGAGAAGGGGAGGGGTAGTGGAGGAGGGATTTATGAAGGTAGGACTGGAAGTAAAGGGAGAGGAACTATGATCAGAATGTAAAGTAAATAAATTATTGAATGAAAGAGATCAAGAAGAGCATTACATGTTCATCAAAGGAAAAAAAAATAAACCAAGTTGTAATTTCCTTTTTTTTTTTGAGAAAAATAAATTACTAGTTTTTTATCTTTATTAACTTCAGTATTTCTTATTTACATTTCAATTGTTATTCCTCTTCCCGATTTCTGGGCCAACATCCCTCTAACCCCTCCCCCTCCCTTACTATATGGGCTACCCCTCCCCATCCTTCCCCCATTACCACCCTCCTTCCAACAATCACTTTCACAGGGTGTTCAGTCTTGTCAGGACCAAGGGCTTCCCCTTCCACTGGTGCTCTTACTAGGATATTCATTGCTTCCTATGAGGTCAGAGTCCAGGGTCAGTCGATGTATAGTCTTTGGGTAGTGGCTTAGTTCCTGGAAGCTCTGGTTGGTTGTCATTGTTGTTCATATGGGGTCTCGAGCCCCTTCAAGCTCTTCCAGCCTTTTCTCTGATTCTTTCAACGGAGGTCCCATTCTCAGTTCAGTGGTTTGCTGCTGGCATTAGCCTATGTATTTGCTGTATTCTGCGTGTGTGTCTCAGAGAGATCTACATCCGTTTCCTGTTGACCTGCACTTCTTTGCTTCATCCATCTTGTCTAATTGGATGGCTGTATATGTATGGGCCACAGGTGGGGCAGGCTCAGAGTGGGTGTTCCTTCTGCCTCTGTTTTAAACTTTGCCTCCCTATTCCCTGCGAAGGGTATTCTTGTTCCCCTTTTAAAGAAGGATTGAAGCATTCACATTTGATCATCATTTTTGAGTTTCATGTGTTCTGTGCATCTAGGGCAATTCAAGCATTTGGGCTAATAGCCACTAATCAAAGAGTGCATACCATGTGTGTTTTTTCTGTGATTGGGTTACCTCACTCAGGATATTTTCCAGTTCCATTCATTTGCCTATGAATTTCATAAAGTCATTGTTTTTGATAGCTGAATAATATTCCATTGTGTAGATGTACCACATTTTCTGTATCCATTCCTCTGCTGAAGGGCATTTGGGTTCTTTCTAGCTTCTGACTATTATAAATAAGGCTGCTGTGAACATAGTTGAGCACGTGTCTTTGTTATATGTTGGGGCATCTTTTGGGTATATGCCCAAGAGAGGAATAGCTGGGTCCTCCGGTAGTTCACTGTCTAATTTTCTGAGGAACCTCCAGACTGATTTCCAGAATGGTTGTACCAGTCTGCAATCCCACCAACAATGGAGGACTGTTCCTCTGTCTCCACATCCTCACCAGCATCTGCTGTCACCTGAGTTTTAGATCTTAGCCATTTTCACTGGTGTGAGGTGAAATCTCAGGGTTGTTTTGATTTGCATTTCCCTTATGACTAAAGATGTTGAACATTTCTTTAGGTGTTTCTCAGCCATTCGGCATTCCTCAGCTGTGAATTCTTTTTTTAGCTCTGAACCCCAATTTTTAGTAGGGTTATTTGTCTCGCTGTGGTCTAACTTCATGAATTTTTTGTATATATTTGGATATAAGCCCTCTATCTGTTATAGGATTGAGAAAGATCTTTTCCCAGTCTGTTGGTTGCCATTTTCTCCTAACAACAGTGTCCTTTGCCTTACAGAAGTTTTGCAGTTTTATGAGATCCCATTTGTCGATTCTTGATCTTAGAATATAAGCCATTTTGTTCAGGAAATTTTCTCCAGTGCCCATGTGTTCCAGATGCTTCCCCACTTTTTCTTCTATTAGTTTGAGTTTATCTGGTTTGATGTGGAGGTACTTGATCTACTTAGACGTAAGCTTTGTACAGCGTGATAAGCATGGGTCGATCTGCATTCTTCTACATGCCGACCTCCAGTTGAACCAGCACGATTTGCTGAAAATGCTATCTTTTTACCATTAGATGGTTTTGGCTCCTTTGTCAAAAATTAAGTGCACATAGGTGTCTGGGTTCATTTCTGGGTCTTCAATTCTATTCCACTGATCTATCTGTCTGTCTCTGTATCAATACCATACAGTTTTTATCACTATTGCTCCGTAATACTGCTTGAGTTCTGGGATAGTGATTCCCCCAGAAGTCCTTTTATTGTTGAGAATAGTTTTATCTCTCCTGAGTGTTTTGTTATTCCAGATGAATTTGCAAATTTTTCTGTCTAATTCTCTGAAGAATTGGATTGGTATTTTGATGGCGATTGCATTGAATCTGTAGATAGCTTTTGGTAAAATGGCCATTTTTACTATATTAATCCTGCCAGTTCATGAGCATTGGAGATCTTTCCATCTTCTGAGGTCTTCTTCAATTTCTTTCTTCAGAGACTTGAATTTCTTATCATACAGATCTTTCACTTTCTTGGTTAAAGTCACACCGAGGTATTTTATATTATTTGGGTCTATTATGAAGGGTGTCATTTCCCTAATTTCTTTCTCGGCTTGTTTCTCTTTTGTGTAGAGGAAGGCTACTGATTTATTTAAGTTAATTTTATACACAGCTACTTTGCTGAAGGTGTTTATCAGGTTTAGTAGTTCTCTGGTGGAACTTTTGGGAACACTTAAATATACTATTAAATCATCTGCAAATAGTGATATTTTGACTTCTTCTTTTCCAATCTGTATCACTTTGATCTCCTTTTGTTGTCTAATTGCTCTGGCTAGAACTTCAAGAACTATATTGATAAAGTAGAGAGAGAGTGGGCAGCCTTGTCTAGTCCCTGATTTTAGTGGGACTGCTTGCAGTTTCTCTAAATTTAGTTTAATATTAGTTACTGGTTTGCTGTATATGGCTTTTACTATGTTTAGGTGTGGGCCTTGAATTCCTGATCTTCCCAGGACTTTTATCATGAAGGGGTGTTGAATTTTGTCAAATGCTTTCTCAGCATCTAATGAAATGATCATGTGGTTTTTATCTTTCAGTTTGTTTATATAGTGGATTACTTTGATGGTTTTCTGTATATTAAACCATCCCTGCATGCCTGGGATGAAGCCTCCTTTATCATAATGGATTATTGTTTTGATGTGCTCTTTGATTCGGATTGCCAGAATTTTATTGAGTATTTATGCATCGATATTCATAAGGGAAATTGGTCTGAAGTTCTCTTTCTTTGCTGGGTCTTTGTGTGTTTTAGGTATAAGAGTAATTGTGGCTTCATAGAAGGAATTCGGTGGCGCTCCATCTGTTTCAATTTTGTGGAATAGTTTGGATAGTATTGGTATGAGGTCTTCTGTGAAGGTCTGATAGAATTCTGCACTGAACCCATCTGGGCCTGGGCTCTTTTTGGTTGGGAGACCTTTAATGACTGCTTCTATTTCTTTAGGAGTTTTGGGATTTTTTAAAATGGTTTAACCTTGGTACCTGATATCTGTTTAGGAAATTGTCCATTTCCTCCAGATTTTCAAGTTTTGTTGAATATAGGCTTTTGTAGTAGGATCTGATCATTTTTTGAAATTCCTCTGAATCTGTAGTTATGTCTTCCTTTTCATTTCTGATTTTGTTAATTTGGACAAACCCTCTGTGTCCTCTCGTTAATCTGGCTAGGGGTTTATCTATCTTGTTGATTTTCTCAAAGAACCAGCTTTTGGTTCTGTTGATTCTTTCTATGGTCCTTTTTGTTTCTACTTGGTTGATTTCAGCTCTGAGTTTGATTATTTCCTGCCTTCTACTCCTCCTGAGTGTATTTGCTTCTTTTTGTTCTAGAGCTTTTAGGTGTGCTGTCAAGCTGCTGACATATGCTCTTTCCTGTTTCTTTCTGCACGCACTCACAGCTATGAGTTTTCCTCTTAGCACAGCTTTCATTGTGTCCCATAAGTTTGGGTATGTTGTACCTTCATTTTCATTAAATTCTAAGAAGTCTTTAATTTCTTTCTTTATTTCTTCCTTGACCAGGTTATCTCTGAGTAGAGCATTGTTCAACTTCTATGTATATGTGGGCATCCTTCCCTTATTGTTATTGAAGGCCAGCTTTAACCTGTGGTGGTCTGACAGGACGCATGGGATTATGGCTATCTTTCTGTATCTATTGAGACCTGTTTTATGACCAATTATATGGTCAATTTTGGAGAAAGTACCATGAGGTGGTGAGTAGAAGGTATATCCTTTTGTTTTAGGATAGAATGTTCTATAAATATCTGTTAAGTCCATTTGGCTCATGACTTCTCTTAGTCTGTCTATGTCTCTGTTTAATTTCTGCTTCCATGATTGGTCCATTGATGAAAGTGGGGTATTGAAATCTCCTACTATTATTGTGTGAGGTACAATGTGTGCTTTGTGCTTTAGTCAGGTTTCTTTTATGTATGTAGGTGCCCTTGTATTTGGAGCATAGATATTTAGGATTGAGAGTTCATCTTGGTGGGTTTTTCCTTTGATGAATATGAAGTGTCCTTCCTTATCTTTTTTGATGACTTTTGGTTTAAAAACGATTTTGTTCAATATTAGAATGGCTACTCCAGCTTGCTTATTTTGGTACAGCCAATCTTGTATGTGTATGTGTGTGGTGTGTGTGTATGTATGTGTGCATGGGTGTGTGTGTGTGTGCGTGTGTGTGTGTATGTGTGTGTCTGTGTTTGTGTGTGTGTGTGTTTTGCAAATAAGACAGCTTTGTCTATTAGTGTCCATCTGTTTACTGTGTGGTCTAAATTTGATAATGATAAAATTTCATTTATACATTTGTAAAGAAAGCCATGCAAGCACATGCTAATAAAGAAGGAAAAAATTACCTGGAAAAACATAGAGGAACTAAAATTAAAATATCTCTACTTAGTATCGTTATGTCACAATAAAATATTTCAGGTGAGAGAATGCAGTATTAATCTTAATTTATCCAGCCTGCATTATTTGTTACTGTGATGCTTGAAATGTACTCATACATTTCAATTTCTGAGATGCATTAAAATGATGATTACTTTACAGAATGTCAGTAAAATCTCTGATGTCAGAATGTGGCTATTCACCTATCTTAAATAGATAGTTCTGAGTACAATACTGAACGCAGAGAAGGGCTCTGAGACAACCGTCTCATGGAAAGTCAAAGATAATCCTTCCACTATATATTCTTCACTGATTTCTCAGATACCCGTAAACACAGGAAAGAGAATTGTATGCATGATCACTGTTGAAAAACAAGACATCGATGGCAAACCTCCATTTAAGAAAGTAACTGTTATTGTTACTTATCTTCAATTTGTGTTTCCTGAAAAAGTATACAAAATTCATGAAAACAGAAGGTTTACATTTTTTCCTTCTTGCTTACAGATTTCCTGCTGTGTAGTAGCTCTTGCCAAATACTGAATTTCAAACAAGAATTGTGTTGTGCTTTGAGAATGTCCCCTGCAATATTCAGGTGTTCAAACTTCATGGCACGGTAATAGAATCCAGATGTAAAGTCATTAAGAGATAATTTGGATGTGAAAGTATCTCTCTAACCCTCACGAGCAGTATTAAGGCTTTTCAGCATCAAGATTCATGCAACATTTGTCTTTTTTATTCTCTGTAAGCATCTTTCTTCTAAATACCATAGCAAGAACATTCCATCTTAAAAACAGAGGAAATAGCTTCGCGTATACACATATGTGTATATGTGATGATCACCAACCAGTCTGGCATATTTTATAAGCACAAAGTTATTGTTACATATTTATTTCTGTTATCAAATAATATATTGGAAGTAGTAAAGTCTTTTATTTAAAGTTTACAAAGCTTAAAAGCCCCTTATTTTCTCCCAACGTGAAACTACTGTGTACAAGCTCCCTCATTTAAGCCCCACAAGTGAAATGTGAAATAACTTTCTCACTATATTTCCTCTTTTTATTCCTTTTTAAATTGGATATATTTCTTTATTTACATTTCAAGTGTTATTGTCTTTCCCAGTCCATAAGCTCCTATCCCCTCCCTCTCCCCTATAAGGGTATTCCCCCCTCCATCCCCCCTTACCATAACCCTCAGACATTCCCCTGCACTGGGGGTCCAACCTTGGCAGGACCAAAGACTTTCCCTTCCTCTGGTGCCCCAACAAGGCTATTCTCTGCTACATATCCAGTTGGAGCCCTGGGTCAGTCCATGTATAGTCTTTGGGTAGTGGTTTAGTCCCTGGAAGCTCTGGTTGGTTGGCACTGTTGTTCTTATGAGGTTGTAAGCCCATTCAGTTCTTTCAATCCTTCCTCTAATTCCCCCCAAGGGGGTCCTGTTCTCCATTCAGTGGTTTGCTACTAGCATTAACCTCTCACTGTATTTTCTGTCTTTGAAAAATAAGCAGTTCAGTTGACTTTGCCATCAGTATTTTCTTCCCATTTTTCCATTTCTTTGCTAGTCTCAAACCTACATTTGCACGTGTTACACATTCTCTTTGCTGTGACTTTTTAATTGACTTGTTCAGGATTCAAGTTGCCTCATTAAATCATAAAGAGAAATGGAATACACATGTCAAAAAAAAACCCAAAATAACTTGTGTGACTCTTCTCTCTTGATCTTCGTGTTTCTGGAATTTCTAAGTAACACACACATGTTTACATGTTCATGTGTGGCGAGTATGTTTGAAGACCTGCAAGTGATAGCAATTTTCTTTCTATGCTTTTCCTAACAAAACCTGTCAAATATATATTTATCATTCATTAGGTTTGTTATTATTAGGAAAACATTTTATAATGGTTTCAAAACTTAACTCTAGTGCAATAAAATGTAAAATCTAGGTAAATAAGTATATGTGCTGATATTTATATTAATATGAAGAATGATGTCTGTCAGAGCACAGCAATCAGTAAATGTCAACTACCATAACTAGTATTTATATCAAGAGAAAACTTGACTCTACACTGCCAAATTCCCTGAGTCGTTTTAGACAATAATCTAGTAAATTGGAATTATTCAAATTTCAATTTTTACTAATAAGGTTTCCCTAATATAAATTTCTTTTCATTTATTCACTCAAATACATTCTCTAATATGAAGTTATGTAGAGGATTTCACTTATAATAATGGAATGTGTGCTATCTTTTATTTTTTTCTTGAATGTGTGACAATTAACATGATACTAATTGTCTAGGTATATTTTTACATTTTATTTTTAATTTAAGAAATGTTATAGTTGAAATAATGACTACGGCTTGACAACATTCCTGAAGATACTACATTAATTTTGTTTTTAAATTGCCTAAATTAATTGGTAAACAATTAATGAAAGTTTAGCATTCTACTAAGAAAATATTTAAAAACATATTTAAAAATGAGAATCAGGTAGTAGAAAGTACTTTTATGTGTAGCAGTAATTTTCCCGAATACTTCTCAGTCATCTTAAATGTCACTTTTAATTTTAAATGGTTGACTCTTAGGACAAATTTTAGAATATGTCTGTGAATTTTTATTAGTTTATTTAATATAATTTCAAATTTTTTCAGTAAGTTTTAATTTTGACCTTAATGATAAGTGTACATATTCTGTACTAAGTAGAATTATCATCACTTAATTAATATTCTCATCACTACACTTAGCTCAGAAATCTAATTTTAGCAGAAAATGTCTGTGCTTGTGACTGGCATAACCTTTCTGAGCATCTTTTAAGGTATCAAAATGTCTATAAAAATCTAGCCTCAGACACTGGTGTATATTGCACTGACTTGTTTAAAAGATACCAAGAAGTCATATGAATACATATACTAGCAAAGGGCTGGATTCTAAACTCATTTGATTCTCAATATTAAAGTTTTTATACCACATACTGCAAAAATTCCTAGTTACATTGTTTATCATGCAAATGAATGATACTTAACAACCTGTGAAGCTATTTCACTCGTGAATAATTTTTTTCATATTTGTCTTGAAAATTAACATCTCAAAAACTTTTCTACTTTGTTTTTTGTTTATGTTTGTATGTTTGGATTTTTTTCTCTTGTTTGAAATTGACACCTGCCACTTTGGGGCAATATGAAAATCAGTTTATTTGTATTTGCAATGTAGATCTGACTATTATAAATGAAATAGTTTGCTAAAACAGAATGGAAATAAGTTAATTTTTACCTTTCAATTTTCTACTATTAATGAGAAATAACATTTCTTTGTATGACCTTATGATACATCACTTAGATTATACCAAATAATCAGAAAGTACATATTCATTTAATGAGTACTGAAAGAGATACATGTGTATATAAATTGTTGTTCCAAGTAGTAACATTGTAAAGAAAATCCATACATTTAGTGTATGTATTGAAAGGATGACTGATCTAGTTCTGCAGATATGTTTTTCTAGTACAATTCTAACAAACCTCAAAACATATTAGTGTGGTAAAACAATATACACAAATAACAGTACAGAAGAATTGAGACAATTTAAAACTTCTAAGACATATGCATGCATTTGTGTGATTGACAAGTATATGTGCATCCCATACATACAGGTGCCCATGGAAGCCATGAAATATAAGATCTCTTTTTGCAATATAATAATTTAAAAATAAAGGTTTCTTTTATCCTGCACTAGTGCTGGCACCATAGGGCCACATGGCATCTGTGTGATATTTTCACCTCAGTCAGCAAGGCATTTCTCCCGTTAAGCTCCATCCCATCTCACACTGCCAATGGCTACTCTCTGAGCTGGGCAGCAATCTCTCTACCCATCTAGTTCCCAACATGGTTGCCACCATGCCAGATATATGTATCCCAATTCCATGGCAGGCCAGTGTGTCTCACCACCACACACTCTCTTGAACTCAATAATGTCGCCACAAGAACACACCACAGAATAACCCCTGATCCAGTTGATAAGCTATAATTGCCCATCTAGATAAAACATAATTTTTCATCTAGACATACATAATTCTGTACACATCCTTACCTTAAGAATAGTCATAACAACCTGTAAATGTGTAGAGAGAAATCTTAACATCTGCCTCTATGTTCTCTAGGCTGTTCTTCCCCATTTGCTTTGCATTGCTGTATTATCACTAATGACAGTTGCTTAGATACTTAACCATTGCTATCCTTTTCTTATTTAATTAAAACATCTACCTGGCATTTCTATAAGGATGTAACCAGGAAGAAATTAAGATGGCAGCTTGCTTGCCAACTCAGAATTATAAGTGTGTGCAGAGATGGCCAGAACTGAGTTTCATGATTGCAAACCTGAACTTCTGTCTCCTTATTGGGTAATTTAATCATGGCTGTCTGTTCTTTAGGGACTTTCCCATGTTCTCTTTTATCTGACCCTGTCTTCAAGTTCACAGCAGCAGTAGGTTGAAATCCTCTTACATATCCTATCTTTGACTTTGTTTCATATTACTAAATATCAACAAAGAAAAATAATTAAGTGTTTAAGACCAACTGCAATATGCAAAATTCATCTATGACACTGCTAACTAGATCAGGGCCTTCTTAAGGGTAATTAGTGACTCTAAGATAGACGTATGACCATTATTCTGATAAATATACATAGTATTAAACTATCCTGTAAGGACTTATCTGTATATCTATAGATAAATGAATCCTCTAATCTTCATCAAAGAAGCTTCTTTTTGCAGTAAATAGTAATTAATTCAGAGACTCACAACTGGTAAACTTAAGGGCCATAAGTAGTGGATGTGAGTGTCTGGATTCTAATCTCACTTGATCCTCTAGGGAACTTGGACCACCGAATTCACTGAGATGGTGTTTTAAGAAAAATAAGATGGGAAACAGTTAAATAAGGGACCTGGAATTAACTTCTTTCCTCCCTATACATAAATACCTGCACAAATATCTAAACACAAAAACATATGTAAGTATGCACTACACACACGTGGTGTGGGCATTCATGAAAAGGCTTCTGATACTCAGATAAATAGAAAGTTTCTTGGGAATGACCAATGGGAACAATAGTATTACCTATTTAAAAAACTATTATACATATCCCTTGTCTATAAATACATATTTTGTCTCAATAAAATATTCTCATCTAGGGTGATGATGCTTCTACTCCACCAAGAGCCACAGACAATCTAAGAAAAATGTTGATACCAAACCTGTGACACCTCTTTTCAGTTTGTTGGTCAGGGCTGTCCAAGAGTCTTCCAGAACCATACGGTCTATTGCTATTACCCTCCATTGGTTCCCAGAGGCGAAAACTATGTCCCTATTCCTGAGATACCATGTATTTCCATTGGATAGTTTTAGCTCCTTTGTCAAAGATCAAGGGACCATAGGAATGTAGGTTCATTTCTGGGTCTTCAATTTTATTCCCTTGATCTACGTGCCTGTCCCTGTACCAATACCATATGGTATTTTTCACTGTTGCTCTGCAATACAGTTTCAGGTCAGGGATAGTGATTCCCCTAGAAGTTCCTTTGTGGTTGAGTCTAGTTTTTGCTATCTTTGGTTTTTTGGTATTCCAAATGAATTTGAAATTGCTCTTTCTAACTCTATGAAGAATTGAGTTGGAATTTTGATGGGGATGTCATTGAATCTCTAGACTGCTTTTGGCAAAATGACCAATTTTACTATATTAATCCTGCCAGTCCATGAGCATGGGAGGTCTTTCCATCTTCTGAGGTCTTTTTCAATTTCTTTCTTCAGAGACTTGACGTTCTTGTTATACAAATTGCATTTGACTAAATTCAATACCCTGTCATGATAAAAGTCCTGGAAAGATCACGAATCCATGGCCCATATACCCAACAATAAACTAAATGGAGAGAAACTTGAAGCAATCCCACTAAAATCAGGGACTAGACAGGGCTGCCCACTCTCTCCTTACTTATTCAATATAGTACAGGAAGTCCTAGCCAGAGGAATCAGACAATGAAAAGAGGTCAGAGAGATTCAAATTGAAAAGGAAGAAGTCAAAACATCACTATTTGTAGATGATATGATAGTATACTTAAATGACTCCAAAAGTTCCACAAGAGAACTACTAAGCCTGATAAACAACTTCAGCATAGTGCCTGGGTATAAAATTAACTCAAACAAATCAATAGCCTTCCTCTACTCAAAGGATAAACAGGCTGAGAAAGAAATTTAGGGAAATGACAATCTTCACAATAGTCACAAATAACATAAAACACCTCAGTGTAACTCAAATTCTTAATTAAACATTTATTTTACTTTTTGAAATTATCATGTAATGACATAATTGTATTTTCCTTTTCTTGTCCCCTACCAAACATTCCTGTATATCACACTTTGCTCTCTTTCAAATCCATAGCCTTTGCCATGAATTGTTGCTATATTCATAAATTTAGATAATATATATTCCTCATTACATAAACACAGCCTTCTCAGTACACATAGTGAATGTATGTTGTTAGGTGCTATACCCATTAAATCTTACCAACATGACTGCCTGCCTACACATGAGCAGGGCAAAGACAACATAATCCCACACTAAGGTGGATGGGAGAAATCAGAAAAGGCTTCAACTCTTATGTTACACAAAGAAATATAGGCAACTAAGGAATATTGTTTTGACTTTTTCTGTGGTGTACGAGAAGAATTTAATTTCAAACTTTTGCATGTGAATAATTGCCTTTCCTAGCATATTAGCGATATTCTCATTCTGTGTTCATTAGAGTGTTTTTCAAAATGGCCAAGGCATGAGAAACATCTGTCTTCATAGATGGTTTAAAAAGTTGTACATATGCACAAAAGTACATAAATATACATGCCCATACCTATATTGTACTGTACACAAGTACAGTATTCAGAAAAAGACAGTACCAAATGTAACAACATAAGTAAAATAGGAGTAAATATTATGTTCAATGGAATAAACCTCATCACATTTAAAAATAAATTTTATGTCAAACATAGGTACATAGAGCACAAAAGTTACTAGCATTCAGGGTTAAAAATAAATGTAAATATATCAAAGGGAACATTTTAATTACCTGGAATGGGTATCTCAAATTCTAATGTACACCATGACGATAATATTAAATATATGATACTGGCACTTTTAGGAGAAAAATGATTTAGGTGCTTTTACTACAACAAAATGAAGGAAGGTCACTCTAAAAGATGTGCTAATTTTATTGTGATTAATGTAATAAGCTCAACCTATAAATATGTAATTACAGCTCTATGATATCTTCCTTAATTCAATTAAATTAAGATTAAAATCTTCACTACAATCAAATAAATGCACAAACAAAATAGTATCTTACCAGGGTAAAATATTTTTATTTCAATATTAATATTGATATATTAATAAATTGGTATTTGTTTACACTCAATGTAGTAGGTTCCACAAAAATGTTAGTGTGACTCTTACAAGATTGTAAGAGTCTTTATATTTTAATTGACTGAGTTCATTTCAATGAGTAGTCACCTTGCTGAATCTATTGCAATAAACCATTACAACTTCCAAAGTGGAGCTCTAAGTAATACACAGTCCGTGTAAAGGATGAAACTTTATATTCTCAAATTTATCTGGATTAAAGTCACTGAAAATCTAGCCACAAATTACTTTATTTATGTTTTGGGTAGTTGCCACGCTTCACAAATCCTCATGATTTGTTTGTTTTTATGTTCAAATTATCCTTTAAGGTTGCATCATCATTTAGAATTCAAGGCTAGAAAAGCTGATAATGATAAAATTAAGTAACTCACCAAACATCAAAAAACATAGGTAGCAAATTTGAGAGAAATTTCGGCTGATGATTGTGTCTCTAATTGCAGTGCCTTTTTCTTTCTTCATGCCATATTTTTAAATCATTCCTACGTCATATTCATTGTGACATATTCCTATTCATTATGCTATTCGTGAATGGCATAACCATTCACATATCAGGCTCATGTGTGGAACTTTAATTTGCCACCCTGTTCTTGATATGCTTTATGTCCTAGGAAGGAAAGTTGTTCTTTCATCTGACAAGGTGGCATCCTGCCATTAGAGCATCCTTTAATAAATAAACACATCTATTCAATGTCACAACAAATTAGAAAGTACTTATTTCTGTTCAGTGAGCTGAAGGAAATCAATGATCACTGGGGAGTTGTCACTGTAATTCATTAGGGCCCTTAAGGGGGCCTCAGGATGGTTGGAGCCAAAGTATGGGTTCTCTAGGGAAAGAAAGTGAGCATCTGATGCTCAACTCAAGTGAAGACAGTGCCCGATAATTATCCCATTATGTTTTTTCACATTTCAAAGTGAAGACATTCCTTCTGAGTAACAGACAATAATTTTCAGAATTACATAATTTTCAGAATAAATTCAACTCCCTTTTAAAAAGGCAAAGGTATGCCTTGCATCAGTCAGGATTCTCTAGAGAAATAGAACTGATAGATCTATTCAATTTGCTGACATGATATGGTTCAGGTAGTCTATCAATCATGGCAGAGGCCAACATCTGTTAATTGCTTGGTCTATGAGCCTAGATGTTTCAATAGTCCTAACCTGGTGCCAAAAGCTTGGAGAATTCAGGAAGAGCTGCGGTTTTTCAACCTCTATTGAGAGCATTAACATGATGGTTCTAGTATTAGTGAAAGAAATCACAGCCACAGACAGATGGCCTTGCCAGCAAGAAGGCAGCCATAGTACACTCTTCGACAGTTATGTTATTTGAACTACTTTATATTTTTATTAAACTCCGTATCTAGCTTACTAACTAGTAGGATCCCGTAAGGTGTTTCCATACATCCTTAGTTTGATTAACAACAAAATTATTGGGGTTGGGGATTTAGCTCAGTGGTAGAGCGCTTGCCTAGGAAGCGCAAGGCCCTGGGTTCAATCCCCAGCTCCGAAAAAAAGAACCAAAAAAACAAAACAAAAAAAAAAAAACAAAATTATTCTCCTTTCCTCTATTGCATCCTAATCCATGTCTGGTTCATACTTTAGGAACACCTAGGATTCCTCCCTCTTCTTAACAACAGTGCTTACAGGATTTGTTAATTGTTTATGGAGCATAAAACCAAGTCACCAAAATGGCCTCTAAAAGCCTGCAAAACCTGGATCACATATCCTTGGTTCAAGGGTTGCAAAAGTCTAATAAAAACCAAGGATGCTTTTCAACTGCCCCAAATCCTTACTCAACAATATCTTAAGTTTACTCTCTTTAGTAATTTTTCCTTTTAACTTTAGGTTTTGACTTTATCCAGTACACTTTTCTAGTTGGTGTTTTCTCCTGGCTCATGTTACCAAATAAGCTATAGGAAAATATACTAGACTATTGTGTGTATCAGGCAGCTATAATTTATTTACAAGAAAAAGACTACAATAGACTAGATCATAGTTACTCTTGCTTTTGATAAATAAAAAAAGAACAGCTAAAATGTCTTACTTGGAACATTTAAACAGATAATGTTAAAAATATCTTTCTAAAGAACATCTTTTGAACAGATTTTACCTTTTTATAATGATATGGTGATTACTGTTTTTTCCTGATACTTACAAATATTTTCTATATTTTCAGTGTTTTTCAAATTAGGTTAATTATTAAAGACACTGGTTAAGTTAAGTAAATGTTAACAGACATGTGATGAAATAAGGAAGTGCTTCTAAAGGATGGTATGGGGTATTGATTATTATAAAGTAAATTATATGTAAAATGCGATTATTCTTGGTAAAGACGTGTGGATTTGAAATGACTAAGAATCTGTTAAATAAAACATCTCTACATTTATCCATCTGAAGCTGCTATGCCTTTGGATCATGGAATTACTTCTGGATTAGATAAATGCGGTTCTGGACCAAATTTATTATTAAACTAAGTGTAACCTAAATGAGTAGTGTGATTTCTCGTCTTTACATGGAAAGCATCCATGTTCCCTTGGGTAATTGTCAATATAACTCTTTTCCCCACAGGCTTTTGCCAAAGACTTCATCTCTTTCTGTTGCAGGATATTTGATCATATTGTAAATTTCAAGATTGTGTTGTTTACTGGAAAAACCTATTTTTAATTTTTCTGTGGCTCACCCTTAGCACACACTCTTAATCCCTCTGGCTTGAACACAAACATGTCTTTAGTATATACCTTTAATCCAAAACTACTAAGGTAAAGCTAGTTTGTAGTAGGAAACTGAAACTGCAATGTTTGAAAGTGTTGTATATTAGATTGGCAAAAAGTTATGCATCTGAGAAACATTTGAAAGAATAGGATATGCCCAAGTCTCATCAGAAATCCTACATTAACAATAAGCTTTTATGGTATTTGCTTTTAGAAGCTGCCAATAGGATGAAACCTAACCCAAGAAAGACACCTACACTGATCTTAGAAACTATTTGGAATAAGACCTCCATTTTGAGTGGTGACCTACTGAAGTTTAAGTTCCCAAGACCTCCCTTGAAACTGACATCCTACATGGCAGAACGACACATGTACCTAGTTACTGACATCCTGGTCGGCACATTACGACATACATGTTAGACTAGTATCATTCTGGTAGACAAGTTAGGACATGAATATTAGACAAGGCAGTGCCCTGCCTCAGTTGAATACACCAACCCAACAAAGACATTTTCCTAAAGAAATCCTTTATCTCTAAATCCTGATTGGTAAAATAACTTGGCATTGGTATTCGTATATTTGGGGCTTAAAAACAGTGTAGGACCTTAACTTGGTGTTATAATTCAGTTCCTGAATCTGAACCATTGCGCAGGTCAACCAGTCCTGGGGCATATACTCAATAAACTATCCCTCTCTGACTAAGATAAGTGTTCATGTCTTTTGTGAAATGATACCTGGACCCCCAACAGATACTATTTAATTACGCTGCAATTTCAAGTAGAAACACTTATCACTGCAATGGGCTTCCAAAAATCCTTATCTCGGCCTAAAACCTAATTAAAATATTTTAAATTTCTGACTAACAGATCATAAATTTTATTGTAGTATGTCATTAGTTTCAGGGTAGTTTGTAGTTACAGCAATAAAATTTGTGAAGAGAAAAAGTAGTCCAATAAATAACTACATTTAGCTGTAAGGAAATGTCTTTATTTCTAACATTGCCTCCAAATCCCAACTAATTTAGCAAATGGAATAGATATCAGAGACTAATTAACTTTGGAACAGTTCACTATCAATTTTTATGATTCAGTCAGTTTCTACATAAGCAAAATTTATGAGTTTAAGAATACTGTAACAGTGAGAACTGCAAAACTCTCAGTATACAATAATTGCAAAAACTCTTTGCAAAGGAGGCTTAACAAGCTCTACCGTAGTCTTATAGGGCTTTAGATCCTGTCCTGATTGATGTTTTTTCCCTTTTTCGGAGCTGGGGACCGAATGCAGGGCCTTGCGCTCGCTAGGCAAGTGCTCTACCGCTGAGCTAAATCCCCAACCCCCCTGATTGATATTTTTTATCAACCTGAGACAAACCTAGATATATTCGGGACCAGGGAAAGCTCACTGAGAAAATATGTCCATAAGAATAGTCTATAGGAAAGCCAGTGTGTCATTTTCTTGTTTAATGATTGATGTGTGATTAATGATTGAATGAGACTCCAGCTCACTGTGGATGGTGTGACCAATGCACTGGTGGGCCTGGTTATATAAGCTTCTGTAAGGCAAAGGACACTGTTGTTAGGGCAAAACGGCAACCAACAGATTGGGAAAAGATCTTTACCAACCCTACAACTGATAGAGGGATTATATCTAAAATATAGAAAGAATTCACGAAGTTAGACTGCAGGGAGACAAATAAGAAATGTTCAACATCTTTAGTCATAAGGGAAATGCAAATCAAAACAACCCTGAGATTCCACCTCACACCAGTGAGAATGGCTAAGATCAAAAACTCAGGTGACAGCAAATGCTGGCAAGGATGTGGAGAAAGAGGAACACTCCTCCATTGTTGGTGGGATTGCAGACTGGTACAACCATTCTGGAAATCAGTCTGGAGGTTCCTCAGAAAATTGATCCTACCTGAGGACCCAGCTAAACCTCTCTTGGGCATATACCCAAAAGATGCCCCAACATATAACAAAGACGCACGCTCCACTATGTTCATCACAGCCTTATTTATAATAGCCAGAAGCTGGAAAGAACCCAGATGCCCTTCAACAGAGGAATGGATACAGAAAATGTGGTACATCTACACAATGGAATATTACTCAACTATCAAAAACAATGACTTTATGAAATTCATAGGCAAATGGATGGAACTGGAAAATATCATCCTGAGTGAGGTAACCCAATCACAGAAAAATACACATGGTATGCACTCATTGATCAGTGGATATCAGCCCAAATTCTCGAATTACCCTAGTTGCACAGAACACATAAAACTCAAGAAGGATGACCAAAATGTGAATGCTTCACTCCTTCTTTAAAAGGAGAACAAGAATACCCTTGGGAGGGAATAGGGAGGCAAAGTTTAGAACAGAGGCAGAAGAAACACCCATTCAGAGCCTGCCCCACATGTGGCCCATACATATACAGCCACCAAACTAGATAAGATGGATGAAGCAAAGAAGTGCAGGCTGACAGGAACCGGATGTAGATTTCTCCTGAGAGACACAGCCAGAATACAGCAAATACATAGGTGAATGCCAGCAGCAAACCACTGAACTGAGAACGGGAGCCCCTTTGAATGAATCAGAGGAAGAACTGAAAGAGCTTGAAGAGGCTTGAGACCCCATATGAACAACAATGCCAACCAACCAGAGCTTCCAGGGACTAAGCCACTACCTAAAGACTATACATGGACTGACCCTGGGCTCCAATCGCATAGGTAGCCTAGTAAGAGCACCAGTGGAAGGGGAAGCCCTTGGTCCTGCCAACTCTGAACCCCCAGTGAGCATGATTGTTGGGGGCAGGGCGGTAATGGGGGGAGGATGGGGAGGGAAAGCCCATACAGAAGGGGAGGGGAAAGGTTTAGGGGGATGGTGGCCTGGAAACTGGGAAAGGGAATAACATTTGAAATGTAAATAAGAAATACCCAATTTAATAAAGATGGAAAAAAAGAAAGAGAATAAACAGTAAAAACACGGAAAAACAAAAAAGAAAACTGGCTAAGCAAACCAGAGAAGCACACCAATAAGTAGCCCTGCACTGTTTCTTGCTTCTGTTCCTGTCTCTGTGTTCCTGTCTCCATGTTTTTGCCCTGAGTTCCTTCCCTGGTTTTCCTCAGTGATGGAATGTGACCTAATAGATGTAAAATTCAATAAACTCTTTTCTTCCCAAGTTATCTTCAGCAAATTGTTTTACGACAGCAATAGGAAGCTGAACTAAGACAGATGTGGCCTGTAGGAGGAGCTTAGACCTTTCTATTGTATTTTAATGCTTGCCTGAGAACAATCGATTCCAATAGGAGAATTATTTATTTGTATTAGAAAAATAACTGATAATGGAATACTAAACATTGTAGAGTAGGTGTTTTAGAAAGCTTGGATCTTTACAGTATTCTACAACCCATCGCAGATCCTCAAGGACCTAAAACAGAATCATGTGTTATCTATATGCATGTATTGGTGGTATTACCCTCAGCTCCAATCGAGGGTCATATCCTGACTTTGGCTATTACCCTTTTCCAGATTGTACAACTATGTGCTCTCAGACTTCAAATCAAGAGAAGGAAGACGTCTGCTTGTTCTCTATATTTGAATGTCTTAGCAAATCTTGCCAGCATCCCCTTGAAGATCAAGTGTTACTTAAAGCCATTCAGCAGCATTCATTCAAGTCTCAGCATTGAAACAGCCTCTGTTCTTTAATATAACTAAAATAAAATCTCAGTTACTTAGTTTTGACTTCTCTATTGCAGTGGTTTACACATAATACCTTCTGTCTTTAACTCATCTAATTTTTCAAGTCTTTGATGATATGAATCACACACTTGCAATACAAATTCACACTTCTAAAAATACCATTGATCATTTTAAACACTAAAGAAATGTGATAGTTTTTTTTTTAGTTTCAAGTAATCCTATTCACATGTAAACTGATTGTTAAGAGCTTCTATTTTTCCTTCACACAATAATACTTTGAATGAACATGTTACTGATCCAGCATAGAATCTTGACGGGTCTCAATTGTGCCTCTTACTTTGAATCCTTTATCTGGGGAATAATCACAGACAGATCAATACCAATCATAATTATCCGTAATATAAATTCTTAGTCACATAACCCTATAGCTCCTACTTAGAATAGTTGGTCCCATTCTGTTATCCAGAGGATTTTGTTTCAATTTAGATTCAAGGACTGTCTAAAATGTATTATTATTATTTAACCTTCCTGTAAACCAGCTGTATATCCCATTAGAGATGGCAAACAGGAAAATTAATGGTATCAGTCTGAACAGTTCATGAGTATCCTTTCTCAAGTTGATACTTCATCCAAGGAACTTAAATCTGAAAATTGGCTCCAATGTGCATTTGAATAAGTGAGGAGATATAGTTCTCTGTTACATAAATCATAAGTGTGTTTGCTAGACCCACACCTTCCTGTCTGCTCAGAACAAGCAGACTTTTAGACTGCCTCCTATTCTACTCTATGCATTTTATGCCAGTGAGTACATATCAAATATTTCTCCTGGTTAGATTCTCCAGCCACTTTTAGCCATGCTATTCATTATAATAACTGTGGCTAACTTGTCTTTTCCTATGACACATAGTGAATTGACCTCTTTATCCTACAATGCTACCATCATCATTGAATTCCAGCCTCCCAATTCACTGATAGAATGTATTATAATCTCTGACCCAGAAAAAAAGAGAGGCTACAAAATACTTGAAACTTGATGAGATTCTTCTCTCATATTTGTTTTATGCAGCCTTAGTAAAGCGTGAGTCCAGCGAAATCTGCTGAGGATGGAATGGCATACTTTGGTCTAGAAAGTACAAAAGGACTTTGTTATTTTAATCTAGTGTAATCTAATTTCATTTAGGCCTATTTTGGACACTTGCATTTCTCAGCAACCAACCTAGAAAAAAATAAAACCATCATTATTTCTTATAGCTGAATAGCTGAATTGAAATCCACATTTATTTATTTTCTATTTTCCACCTCCTGAAAAATATTTCTACAGTCCACCCTCGTACTTCATTCATTATAGTTTTTGAAAGGTTGTATTATTCTTTTGATATTTATCATATATATATATATATATGTATATATATACTTAGGGATCACACTGAGTGTCTGAAATTGCATTTCCCAGGTAATTCCAGGTAATCCAGACAAAATAGTAAGCGTTTGATGGAGCGATTCTTTATTCCAAATACTGCACTCAGTGTTCAGTCCATAAAGCAGAATCAAGGACATACATATGTATCAAGAGATCTGTGAAGAAATTTGACCATGTAGAATGTCAATATTATTATATGTTCCCTCTAAAACTAGTTGCTCTGGATTTAATCTTGGATTTTGAAGTCCCTATTAGGCAGTTATTAGGAAAAGTGAATTGAAAAACAAAAGATGGCAGGTGAGGTTGCTGGTTAGAAGTAAATTGGTTACTTATGTTGTACTTGGCCTTGGATTTAATCTCTTGTGCTGAAAATAAAAGCTAAATGTACTACCTATGCACATTTTGTTGCAGGTAAAATTATGTGTCTCAAATATTGTGGCTGGGTGTGTATCGCAATAATAACGTTCCGAGTCTTGACTGGTTACAGCAGATGGCTAGTTCAGGTTTCATATCCCCCACTGCTAGGAGTCTTAGCTAAGGTCACCCTCATGATCCCTGAGAGTTCTCATTGTCCTAGGTTTCTAGCTATCACAGAGATCCAGTTGTATCTCAGTGTACATTCTCCCTTTTTCCTCTTCCCACCTCACCCCTCCTTTTCCCATCCCCATCCCCTCCTAGACCCAATCCTTCTTTGAGTCCTCCTCTGATGTCTACTCTATTTCCTCTTCTGAGTGAGATTCAAGCACCACCACTGGGCCTTCCTTGTTACTGAGCTTCTTTGGGTCTGTTTGTAGAATGCTTATCCTATACTTTATGACGAATATCCATTTATGAATGAAAACATGCCATGTTTATATTTCTGGGTTTGGGTTACTTTATTCTGAATAACTTTTCCTAGTTCCATCCCTTTGTCTGAAAATTTCATGGTATTGATTTTAATGCTGAGTAATAATCCACTGTGCAACTGATCCACATTTTCTTTATCCATGCTTCAGTTGAGGGACATCTAAATCATTCTGACTTTCTATTACAAACAAAGCAGATAGGAATGTAGTCAAGAAAGTGTCCTTGAGGTATAGTAGAGCATCTTTTGGTTATATTCCCAGGTGTGGTGTAGCTGGGTCTTGGAGTAGTTACTTTGCCAATTTTCTGAGTTTTTCATCCTGGTTATTCTGATGAGTATAAGATACAATCTCAGAGTTGTTTGGATTTACATTTCTCTGATTACTAAGGATGTTGAACATTTCTTTAAGTGATTCTCAGCTATCAGAGACTCCTCTGTGGAGAATTCTCTGTTTAGATCTGTCCCTCATTTTTAAATTGTGTCATTTTGTTTGCCGATGTTGAGTTTCTCGAGCTCTTTATATATTTTGAATGTCAGCCCTCTGTCAGATGTAGAGTTGATGGAAATCTTTGTGCAGGACGCTGCTTTGTCCTTTTGACAGTGCCCTTTCCCTTACATTAGCGTTTTAGTTACACAAAGTCACATTAATTGTTGATCTTAGTTGATATTCTGTTTTGGAAGTTGCCTTATGTACCAGTGCATTGAAGACAGTTTTCTGATTTCTCTTCTAACAGATTTATCCTATCTGATTATCTTGAGTTTTTAATCAACCCACACTTGAATTTTGACTAAGGTGATAGTTATCGATCTATTTGTATGCAGACAAGCAGTTAGACAAGCACTATTTGTTGAAGATGTTTTCTGTCTTCCATTGTGTAGTTTTGGCTTCCTTGTGAAAAATTATGTGTCCAATAATGTATAGATTTACTTGGGGGTCTTTTATTTGATACTATTGATCAACCTGACTGTTTTTATGCCACTATCATGTGGTTTTTACTACTATTGCTCAGTAGTACAGATTGAAATCATGGATGGTAATGCTTCCAGAAGTTCTTTTATTTTATAGGATTATTTTAGCTACCTTGAGTTTTCTTTTCTTTTCTTTTCTTTTCTTTTCTTTCTTTCTTTTTTTTTTGTTTTTTCCACATAATTTTTTTCCTCTGGCCCAGAGCTCTGTCTACACTCTTGGAGGCCTGCCAGCATGAGGGAAAACTAGATGAGACCCTGCCTCCAAATTCCCTGCCTGCTGAATTTCTCTTTGGCACACCATGAACCCCATGCTGAACACTGTACCCCATGCTCCATTTTCCTGTGCACCAATTTTACTGCACTCCAGGAGGCCTGGGGGTATCAGGGACATCCAGTTAAGACCCGGGCCCTAAGACCTTGTCTATCAAGTCCCTTTAAAGCACGTGAAACAGTGGTAAACTGCACCCTGTCCCCTGTGCCTTATTATCTGTCCTACAGCTTGGTCTGCAGTCTCTGAGACTTTACAGGGACAACCAGATGGCTAAAGGCCAGTGTAAGAATACACTTACTTAAAGGCCAGTAAGAGCAAGGGCAATATGATATCACCAGAACATGGCAAACATTGGATATCCTAACATAGTTGAAAAACAAGCAAATGAACTTTTTTATTGAACATTTTATGCATTTACATTTCAAATGTTATCCTCTTTCTTGGTTTCACCCTCTCCAATTCCCACTCCCACTGCTTCTATGGGGATGCTCGCTCCCCCCACTACCATCCACTCCCACCTCAACAGTGGGAAAATGAGCCTTCACGGGACCAGGGACCTGTCCTCCCATTGATGTCCGACAAGGCCATGCTCTGCTGCATATGAGGCTGGAGCCACAGGCCACTCCATGTGTACTCTTTGGTTGGTGGTTTAGTCCCTGGGAGCTCTTCCGGGTCTGGTTGGTTGATATTGTTGTTCTTCCTATGGAGTTGCAAACCCTTTCAGCTCCTTCAGTCCTTTCTCTAATTCCTCCACTGCAAATCATCTTAAATCCAATCCTATGAAGATGATAGAGGTCATTAAAGAGTGGAACCATCCAAGAGATAAGACTCTGTTGCAGTCAGCAAAACTGAAAAGAGGTAAATGAGTTTGACATTAGACATGGAAATGCAGTTTAGAGGTTGCCCAAATAATTTATGATCTGGTTTCATTTCAGTATTTCCTCATTATGCTCCCCTTAAGATAAGTAATGTATATCCTGTACCATTGTATGCTAAAAGTATGTGATCTGCTCTCTTATTTTGATTTCATAGCGTATCAGAGTTGAGAGATTGCTTGAATTTTAGAAAAGGCATTGACCATTTGAAATAAATTTTAGACTGTTAGAGACTATGGGAATTTTGAAGTTAGACTGAATGTATATAGGATATGGGTTCCAGTGAGTGGAATTCATTGGTTTGAATGAAAAGGCCCTCATAGGATCATTGGGAATGATAGCATTTGGTATTGTGGCTTTGTTGGAGTAATTGTAGTCTTCTTGAAAGAAGTGTATCTCAGTCTCTTCCTGATTCCTGCATATCTAGAAGAACTCTCAGTTATCTCTACAGAAGTGTGTCTGCCTGCATGCTACCTTGCTATTGGGCCATGAAGATAAAGTACTAAAGTTCTGAACTACAAGCCATCCTAAACTAAATATTTTTCTCCTATAAGACATGTTGTGGTTATGGTGTTTCTACACATTGGACATTGTACAGTTGTGGGTGTATGTATTAAGTATTACCTACTACAAGAAGAGATTTCTTTGATGGGGGTTGATTTTTAAGTTACATTTACCACACTTTTACATTGAAGAAACTAGTATTTCATTTCTTTGTGAGAACTAAATGATTAAGTGTGTTAAAGTGTCTAATCTGTCATAAGGTCTCATAATACTTATTTTGCTCTGCTCTGTGAAGACATCTTAGGGTTGTTTATTGATTCTCTGAGTTTCTTTCTCTAGAGAGTGCCTTTTCATTCATACCCTTCTGTTACAACCCAGGAACCTTTAATGCTTCATTTTGACACATTCCTGAGAATATATTGAACGGAAAATTCAGCACTGGAGAGAATTATTTATTATTAGAAGTAAGTATCAAGGTCTTTTTATGATATCAAATATCTGCTATATTTGTATATTTACATCATTTTAAAGTTGCTTATCATAAAAATTATCATAAAAATTACTCATTAACATAGACAATTTTGCAAAATTGTGTGTAAATATTTGAGAAAAATCAAGGTGATTTTAACTTTCCCCTGTGGAGCTCATGAGCAGAAACCAATTAAGAAAATATATAGACAAATTATTAGATTTTACTTTATTATTTTTAATTGACAGAGACAAGTAAAAAATACTTTCAAGTAAACTTTTTAGAATTCTAGAAATCACATATTACATGGTTCTGATATACTGCAACTGTGAGATTAGACTTTCAAATAAACACTAAGGATGTATGAAATCCACATTGATTATATCTTTAAAGATCTAACTTTGGAAATGTGTTCTTTCTTACAACATTCTTATTTCATATTAAAAAAATGCTCTGACTTCTCTTTTAAAGAGGGGAAAAAGGTATGCAATGGAGGGGATGCATTCATCATCCAAATAATTTTCTCTCAATGAATATTTCTCAATATTATTTAAGTGAAAAACATACAACCACATAATCGTAAAGTTCACATTATATGTAATATAGATAGCATATTAGTGAAGCTTTATGATTGACTTGTGATCTATTTCAAAAATGAATTGGAATATTGAAATATTGAAATGTGGGGATATATATATGTATATATATATATATATATATATATATATATATATATATTCCTTCCTTCTTTTCCTCCATAATTCTACCCTTCCCTCTCACCTTCTTCACTTCCATCTTTCCCTCTATAGTGGCCTCACTCTTTCCTTGCTTCCCTTTTTTATCTTCCTTTCAGAAGAATTATACCTGAGGTTAACTCTGAATTCTTTATGTAGCTAAATATGACCTTGAATTTCTGATCCTCCTATCTTCCATCTCCAGAGTTCTTGATTTTCTACTGTAGTGTATCATTGCAGAGTTTAAGTGGCTCTGGTTATCTAATCCTGAACTTTGAGCATCATTGGTAAGCATTCTTCTACCTGAACTATAGTCAAATCTTGCAAATACTCTCGTACAGGTTATTCAATCTTCTCATTGATAGGATGACTCTGAGTTAACTTGGCCTTTCTGCTTTTCCTTGTTTTATTCTTTGACCCTGATCCCCATATCTATACCTATCAATTGTTTGTAGTATCAAACTTTCATAATTGGAGCAAAGGATGTGGAATGTTTTAGTTTTCCTTTTCAAATTTATTTTATGATAGTTTATTTGAGCATTCTCCAGTGTTTTCAGGGCAAGGAATAGTTTTCTTAATATTTCCTTTCTAAGTGAGAACATAATATCCAGAATTCAAAATAAATATTTTCTAGTATTAGTATAAAATAGAAAAATTCTATACCAACAATGGCATTGAAATTTCACTATCATATAACTCCTATTGAAATGAAATTGGAGAGTATCCTTGTTTGGTACCAATGGGAGGAGATACCCTTGGATCTGCCAAGGTTGTACCCCTCACCCTTCAGTATAGGCAGGGAGGCAGGAAGGGGTGGGTGGTTGCGTGGAGAAACACCTTCATGGAAGTGGGAGGAGGGTGAGATGGAAGAGCTACGGCTGGAAAACCAGGAAATGGGATAACATTTGAACTGAAAATTAAAAAAAAATCCAATAAAAAAGGAAACTAGAAAAAAAAAGTCCTAAGTCTGAATGGCATTTTCATGGAGATATTACTTTTTGTTATACCAGAAAAACAAACAAATGTGAATGTAAAACCCAAAACTTATGAACCAATATAAAGCTGACTTATTATCAATCTGTGAGATCATGAAGGCAGTGTAATAAAATTCTAACTCCACAAACCAAGGTTCTATAAAGTATATCTTGTCACCTCTTTATTCATAAGCAAATTACTTAATATCTTCAAGCTTTTGCCATTTCCTGGTACACATTCATATGACCATCTTAGATATAAATTCTATCTCTACACTACACAGGCAACAATACTTAAATGAATAATTTGTTTCTTGTAGAGGTCATTGAAAAATAAAAATTACAGGTAGAAAACAGGATTTAATAAGTGTGTTAGAAAGGTTTCCATTTTGTGACTAAATGACTATCCCTATTTTTTTCATTTTTTAATTTGATGTTTTCTTTATCTACATTTCAAATATTATCCCCTTTCCTGGTTTCCCTTCAGAAATCCCCTATCTCATCCCCCCAACTCCTCTCTCCATGGGGATGCTCTCCCACTCTCTCACACACTTCCTTCTGCTTCCCCACCCTGGCATTTCCCTACACCAGAGGCATCCAGCCTTAACAGGAACAAGTGCCTCTCCTCTCATTGATGGTTGACAAGGTCAATCCTCTGCTATATATGCAGCTGGATCCATGAATCACACCATGTATACTCTTTGGTTGGTGGTTTAGTCGCTCAGAGCTCTGGGGGAATCTGGTTGGTTGATATTGTTCTTCCTATGGGGTTGCAAACCCATCAGCTTCTTCAGTCCTTTCTCTAACTCCTCCATTGGGGACCCTTTTCTCAGTTCAATGGTTGGCTATGGGCCTTCACCTCTGTATTTGTTAGGCTCTGGCAGAGCTTCTCAGGACACAGCTATATCAGGCTCCTATCGGCATGCACCTCTTGGCATCCCTAATAGTGAATGGGTTTAGTGACTACATGTAGGATTGATCCCCATTTGTGGCAGTCTCTGGATGGACTTTCCACACATTCCATATTTTCTCCTGTGAGTATTTTGTTCCCCCTTCTAAGAAAGCCTGAAACATCCACACTTTGGTCCTTCTTCTTGAGCTTCATACGGTATATGGATTGTATCTTGGGTATTCCATGGTTTTGGGCTAATATCCACTTATCAATGAGTGCATATCATGTGTATTCTTTTCTGATTGGGTTGCCTCACTCAGGGTGATATTTTCTAGTTCTCGTTTGTCTAAGAATTTCATGAAGTCATTGTGTTTAATTGCTGAGTAGTACTCCATGTAAATGTACTATATTTTCTGTGTCCATTCTTCTGTTGAGGGTATTTGGTTTATTTCCTGCTTCTGGCTATTTTAAATAAGGCTACTATAAACATAGTAGAGAAGATGTCCTTGTTATATGTTGGGGCATCTTTTGGGTATATGCCCAGGAGTGGTATACCTGGGTCCTTAGGTAGTACTATGTCCACTTTTCTGAGGAACTGCCAGACTGATTTCCAGAATGGTTGTATCAGGTTGCAATCCCACCAACAATGGAGGAGGGTTCTGCTTTCTCCACATTCTTTCCAGCATCTGCTGTCACCTGAGTTTTTTATCTCAGCCATTCTGAGTGGTGTGAGGTGGAATCTCAGGGTTGTTTTGATTTGCATTTTCCTGATGACTAAGGATGTTGAACATTTCTTTAGGTGCTTTGATATTCCTCTGTTGAGAATTCTTTGTTTAGCTCGGCACATCATTTTTAATAGGATCATTTGGTTCCTTATCTCCATTCTCCTGAGTCACAGTTCACAGTGTCATTCACATCAGTTATAATTAACATTGTACATACTATGCATTGAATATTTGTTTAAAATTATTTAATCCCTAGTAGAAAGAGTAGAGAATTTGGAACATAAGTCAGCATTTATTGCTTACAAAACAGCACTTCTCATCCCTTTTCCCTGTGCTTTGTTTCTTGCAATAGTTACATTTACTCCTTTACAACATTCATCAGGCCATGTAGAGGAAGTTGTCAATGTGTTCGTTAAGGCTGACCACTCAACAGACACTTATTCTCAGCACTGTTTGTAGCTACACGTCTCCACTTCCATTACAATTCATGGAAAAGCGAAGCTTCTTTGAGCTTGACCGAGAGATTAAATGTCTTTTTGTAGAAACACACACATAGAGAGAAGGTGGCTCACTGTTTTGCTGTACTGTAACACATACCTTCTCCACAATGAGAGTTTTATCAGATTTATAGTACCAAGTATAGAATATATCCTGGTACTAGGTCCCTGAATTTCTCACTACTGAACTAGTATATTTTATTAAGGGAAAGGAGAAATCTACCTAAAGTTGTGTATCCTCTGGTGGCAGCACTAAACTTTAATTAGCAGTATCAATTGGATCCTAGGGTCACATAGTTTACAGAGCTTCACTGAGAAGGCCCACATTAAACCAAATGAATTTTTCCATAGCCATCATTGCTTCTGTTCACAGTGCTTACAGCTACATAATACTGTTGATAATTTTCCCCATGCTAGTAGTCTACCTAGCAACCTGCCCTTCATACTATGAAAGCTGGCCAACAAGGAAGAAATTCCCTGGTCAGTACCGGCTCTATTTCTCTATGTGTGCTGACAAAATTGTTTGCTGTCTTCAGCAATAGGGTTCTTACTATCAGGTTGTGGTGGGAAACATAAGATATGTCCATGATTGCTGGGTGGCATGCATGGTATGATGTAACTGATACTCTCTGATTTTTATCCAAGGATTCACTCCAGTGGTATCTGACATTGTTAAATTGTCCAGAACCTATGTTTGGGGAGCTCATAGTCTCCAGGAATGAACTGTCTGTCTGTCTGTCTGTCTGTCTGTGTGTGTGTGTGTGTGTGTGTGTGTCTGTCTGTCTCTGACTGTCTACCTATCTACCTTCATACCTAACTATGTAATGAAATATATATCAATAGAGATAAATATAGGTAAATACACATAGAAATCCTTTGAAGTATGAGAGGAGTTACAATAATTTATCAGTGGAGAGATAAAAATTTAGATGGCAGTTTGATACTATGTTCATTGACAAATGAGTATGTGTATTTTGTGTGTGTGTATTGAGCATGAACACTGGTAAAGTATGCATAGTCATCATAATATAATAATTTATATTTAATAACAAAATTTTACACTGGAAGAAGATAAAGGAAATGGAGACCCATAAAAGATTAAGTAAAGTTATACAAGATATAAATTTGCTGAAACAATGTATGTATTCCAAATATTTCCTACCATGTACAGTCTCAAAATATGTGGTAAGTTTTATGAAACACTGGTCTCCATATGAAATTTTTACAAGTGACTATTTGGTAATATACAAAGTCCTACTGTAACTGAAAAAAAAGTAATGAGGCTATTGAACTTTTCATGCTTTCTAAAAGATATTTCAATATTCAATTAAGTTTTAAATATAGATATCTTATTCAAATTCTACATCAAGAAAATTATTTTGAGAAATTATATGTTATAGAGAGAAACTTATGGCAAAGTATCTTAGGTTATAAGCAACGTAAAGAAATAAAATTAAGAAAACAACAATTGGGAAATTACCAAAAAAAATTCTTGTGAATTCTCAAAGTAAAATAAGAAAAAAAAAAAAGAAAAACATAATGACACCAAGTTGTGACAGTCACAGCATTCTACCATTTTTCTGAGACATAGACATATTCCTTCGCATCCAGGTTCATACTGTCTCTGATTACCATGGAGTCCTTAACCTTGGCAAAGAGGATATTTCTTGAAGAAAAAGGGTGAAAATGTGTGCACTATTACTCAAACAAGCCTTATACCCACACCAACCATCAACACTCATGGTGGCCACCCCTGCTGGCTCTGTTCTAAGAACAGGAAATCATGTTGTACTGTCCCTTACTTGGCCAAACTGGACTCAGCACTACCTGTCACAGGTGGCATTGAACAAGGGAGTGGAAGATGTTATCTCTCCCTCATGTGAGCCACCTCACTGCAGACAAGAGGCAGTGCAGGCTCTCCTGTGCTCATGTCCTCAGGGCCTGCTCACTCACCCACAATCCCCACATCCAGGGCTAACTCTACTACGCTGCCCAAGTGAGGTACATGGATTGGTCTCCAGAGTGCTGCAGTAGTAGGAGAGGAAGAGCAAAGCCAGCTCTCCTGTACTGATGAATTCTGGGCATAACCCTCCTGCCTGAGAAAGGCAGCAGGTGGCCAGAGAGTAGGGTATCTTTCCTTCACCCATGGCACCACATGGCAGACAAGTAAGTGGCAATGACCAGCTCTCCCATGTTCCCACTCTTGGGCTTGCATCATCCATGTCTTCACCACCAGGGTCAACTCTACTTTGTTGCCTAAATGAGGCACAGTGCCTGCTCTCACAACTGCTACAGCTGGTAAAGGTCAGGGCCAACACTACTGCTCTCATTACCCTAGGGCCTCATCTCCCAGCTCCTGCAAGTAGTAAGGGGCAAGGATGAAGGAGGGTATAGCCACCTCATCCATGCTACCACAGAGGAGACCAGTTGCAAGGCCAACTCTATCATGCTCATATTCTTGGTGTCTGCTCAACTACAACTCCTGTAATACTGCAGCTAGTTACAAGTGGGGTCACCTTTCCTGTTCTCATGCCCCAAGAGATAGATCTCCCTCAGTGTTTAGTCTAGAAGTCAGGACAGTTTTCCATGGCCCTCAGATAGCATGTCACCTGGCAACAGCCCAGTCCAAGGAAGTTCACCTGGCCTTTGGTAGTAACAGATCTTCTCTACTGCAGGGTCATGGACATAGGAATGCCTCTCCCCGTTCTGTGGTAGCATAGGCCAAGACCCACCCCACCATGGTCCCAGGTGGCACCATTGGCAACTCACATCAGCTGTTCCTAACTACCATCAAGTCTCTAGTTCTGCCTCTCTACATTGTGATCACATTTTTCTGCTTTGCTTCCTCTTCCATTTCTCCACCTTTCACTTGCTTCTCTGAGTGGTGCCTGGGGTCTCTTAGTGTCTGGGGTTTACTCAAAGGTGTCATGTCCTATTTGTGCATTATGGCACCAGGCAAGGGTCATCTTGGGCATGCTATGCCTCACTCCCTATCCCCTAAGCTTGTATGGCGTTGAATCGGTGGCCATCTCAGTCTAGATCTCTATACTGGCCCCTTGGCACTGGTCTGGTGGTTGTCTCAGGCTTTTACCTTGCCTGAGCCTGCCTGAGAGGTGCCATGGAAGGGTCGTCTCTTTTCGGTTCTCTTGACTTTGGGACCCTTGGATGTGGGAGGGGTTCCATTAGTCTCTTGTTCATTCTTTACTCTAGGATTCCCACCTGACCTACACAGCACACTACCTCAGGCTTGCTTTCTTCCAAGAATGTTTGGCTACTAATCATTCTGATGTCACAGGACAGAACACATAGACAGACACAGCCTCTCTCCTCACTGCCTCCTACTGACACACCTGTGACACAGAAGCCATACCTACAATACCCCTAGGGACAGTGTTTAGGTTTTCTTTTTGTGTTGTTGTTGTTGTCACTGTTTTGTTGTTTTGTTTTGTTTTCTAATTTAAGATAGATTTGAAACCAACTCAAAATGCAATTCCATTTATGAAACTATTAAAAAACTTACTAACATCCAAACATTTAATGTGTTTTTTTTAAAATATGATCAAAGAGTGTTAAGGTGACATTTGCTACAAATGATATTAGCTGCATACTAATGTTTTACATTATTACATAAAAATTTCTTGAAGATAAAGCACTAATTTACAATTAAAATTTTTATTTTTCACATAGAGCTAAGATATTGGTTGATTTATCTATACTTCTCTAGTTACCTTGTCTTTCGAGAACATCTGAAATATTATACTTTGAGTTAGAGTTTTTCAATAATTAGACTGTGTCCTTTGAATTTTATGCTTTTGTTTTCTGAGGCCTTCTGGGATCAAATCTTTGAAGGTGACATTGAGTAAATTATCTGCATGTAGAAACAAACACTTCTCAATAAATACATGGTGTGTAGATGTCTTTTTGCGATTATAAGAAAATCCTAATATTGCCCACATCTCATTCCTCCCTCCAAACTTTACCATATAACCCTCCTTACACTCCTTCAAATCCATAGATTCTTTGTTCTTAGACTGCTACTGCCTGGCTTCACAGAGTTGTAATAGCAGATGCTCCATTTGAAAAGGAATAACATGAATAACCTACCAGTTCATTGTAAGCCCTGGTATCATTGCGTGGGCTCTATATGCTACAAGAAATCCCTTTAGATCTAAGAAACAGTTATACAAATTGTGCTTTCAAAAGGCTTTCTAAAAAATTGTAGCTGGTACCTAGAACTCCCAAAGAACAAATGGTGCCCTAGACTCCTCCCCGGGTTTGAAACTGAGATGTGTTCCCTGTAAAAGGTGTCATTTCCCTTGGAAAATAAAGGGAGACATGGCTCTACCTTTGATTAAGTTGCTGTCAAACTCACAACTTCTTTTTTTTTTCTACGTATCCCTGGATCTTACAAGGTAAAGATAAGTGAAGTAAAATATTTATACTCAGGTTCTTGTCTTGAAATCCTTGAAATAAGATGGACAGACATGAAAATATGGATAAAACCATTTTGAGAATTCATAAACTAAATCCTGACTGTGTACTGGGAGTGTGTGACCCGGCTGGCAAAGCAGAAATATAATGTACAAAGATGAAAAATCGCTCCACAGATAAATCAGGGCTTTAAAACCAAGTGTGATAAAGTCCGTGGAATATTGCCTTGGGTGGCTCCTCCTCCCCATCTCTATTGAAGGGGAGATTAATCCCTCAAAGAGGACATTGCCAACACTTCAAAAATCCAATTTGTGAACAACATTCGAGTGTCTAGGAATGCACATTTGTAATCTTAACAACCTAGTCACGCTGAAGTCAGAGAAAATTGTCATTCATTTTCACCTATCAGAGGATGTCATACCCTGAAAAGAAAATTAACATCAGAAAGAAAGGAATTTCTCTGAAAAATGAAAGAAAGAGTGGCAAAGGACACAGACCCTCTGAAAAGAGTGATTAGCTTGCTGCTACCAAGGCAAAGCTCACCTTAATCTTTTGTTTGGAGTACATACTAATGTTTTTTTCATGATCTTTATTAAACACTTAAGAATATTGAAATGATGGGCTTTCAAGGAGATCAATATTGCAGATGGAAAGCCTCAAAAGCAAAACTGTATATCACAAGTATGAGTCAAAATTAAAGAGTGGATCACTTATATTCAAATCCATTTTTTTAATTTTTTATTGGATATTGTATGTGTTTACAGTTCAAATGTTGTCCCTTTTACCCCCATACTCTCTTCTCCTGCTCCTATGAAGATACTCCCACTCCCATCCACCCACTCCTACCTCAATGCTTTGGCATTCCGCTACACTGAGGAAGGACCCTTCATAGGACCAAGGCTTCTCCTCCTATTTAGGCTAGACAATGACATCCCAGGGTACATATGTGGCTGGAGTCATCATGGGTTCTTCCATCAAGTTATATATTTAGATACATAAATAAATCTGACTTGTCTTTATAGATTATCATTTGTAACACTATGCTTTTCTTCCTCTGTCAAATGATAATACAAAGTTATGTTACTGTTGTGAAGAAAAATGAGAAAAACAAACTGGTATCCGTCTAATTAACACAAGCTATGCCCATCTTAGTTCATACTGCTACAGTGGCCATCACGGTTTTCCCACAATTTTCAATAGTACATTGTTGACAATACCTTCTGTCATTATTGATACTGCTTCTACATAGACATTAGCATTCCCTTTTGTTTGGCCATCATGTCCTTAAAAACCTAAATAATAATATTTTAAACAAGTACTTCAATTTTGATATAATAACATATGTTTAAGAAAATCTCTCCATAAATGCTATCAGGTAAGTGAACGTTTGCAGAGCCCTATCTTCAATTTCTTTTTATTAAATTGCTGTTTTTCATTTTCCTTTTTTTTAATTGTTGCTCTTCATTTTATTAAAACTATCTAAGAATACTTGAAAGTTTTCTTTCTGAACCCTGTATTGGTAGATAGAGACAGAATAAATAACAATGAAGAGAGATAGCTTATTTGGCTCGAAAATCTTAAAGCTGGATACAGCATATTTTGTTGAGATTTCCAAGAAGTAATTTTCCTTGCCTTTCCTGGATATGCAATGTAAGCATTCAGTCTGTATAAGGTATTTAGACACATGTGCTAAAAACAGTCTGCATGACAGGTTGGTGACAGGAAGTGTGCACTACATTAAAGATTCCATGGGGTATTTAAAAATACCTTGAACTTCATTTAAGTAGAAGCTGGAGGAATTATTCAGCATTGAAAAATAAAATGGCAAGTGTTACATCTGCAGAATTGGACCCACAATCGAAACAAGCAAGGTGCTCCCTTCAATGTCTGTCTTGGTGTTTAGATATTATTGAGCAATACGCTCATGATGGTCATGGCTGTGGATGGGCACCACACAGGTCCTGACTTCACAATTTCTAATTCCAACTATGTGTGGTGAGCCCCAGAGTGCCCATGAATCTCAATCCAGAATCCTCTTGAGACACAACAAGATTGGCTCAGCAGGAGGCAGTGGCCTGTCTCTCCCTGATTGTGACCAAAGTGACAGTGTCACACATAGTACAACAGCATTTAATCCCTGGAGGGGATAAGAGGTCATTTTGAAATGGAAAAAGTATTCTAAAGTGTACCTATATCATCTCGTGTTATGCTTGAGGCTGACTACCCAGTGGGTTGGCCAGCCACTTTACAGAAACCGTGCCCATGTCAAATTATTTCCAATGTATGACTCTTCAGAATGTGCCCTATGACCAAACTGAACTTTCCTCCGCAGGCTGATAACTGCTTGGATTTTTTTTTCTGCTCCACACAAATTGCACTGAGCAAAAGCAAATGGAAAAGGAAAGTGAATGTTCTTGCTGTACTTTGTGAGCTGCCATTTTCTAAGTGTGTTTTCTAGAGGCTGATGAACAAAGTCATGGATCTTAGAATTTGGTATGCTTGCGTCATACCCTCTGAAACCCCAAAATTCAAATGATTTGATTATCCAGGACAGTTGAGTCAATAAGAAATATGAAGTTTTACTGGGGCTAATTTCAGCCTGCAAGATACACAGACCAGTAAAGAAACACGAGCTCCAAATATCAGCTAGCTGATGTGTGGGTGTGTAAAACTATTGTCTTTATGAGTTCAATGAATGTTAGAATTAATATAGACTGGTGTTGGAATTGGTGTAGACTCAATTACAATAATTAGCTATCCATCAATAACTTCACGATTTACTGTGCATCTTTTAAATATTTTCTATCCTTTCTTTAATTCAATATCCTCCCTTCTACATAGTTCAGTATCCTCAGTTATGATGAACCGGTTTAAACTGGGTAACCAAATAAATGTGTGAATATAGTTGTATCCTTATAATAAGTTACTTTGATCATGGCTTGCAAACATTTGACCTTTTCTAGAGTATAAAATTAGAACAACTAAGCAAAGTAAGCATCAAGTTTACATCAAAATATGAGAGCCTGGGAAATTTAGCAATAATTAGTCAAGTGGTTTATAACAAAGTTTAAATATGGCCTTTAGCTTCTAATTACATTCATGTTTAAGCACCAAGGGCATTGCTTTTGGCTTTTACATATAACAGTGATCTTTTAATGCATGGTACTTGACTATATAGTAATAAGCTGACTATTGCTAAACAGGATTATCCTCTTAAGAAATGTCAATATTTCTAAATAAGAAGCTAAGAAAGAGGATGACATGATAGTCCAAAATTAAAAATAAAATTATTTGCTTAATAAAACTCCCTTTGTGAATTATGAGAACAATCACGGGTGTGTTTACTGTGGATTTTTTCAGTAATAAATAAATTGGCATTCTTAACAGAAAGCATTGTTTACATAATTACCCAGAAAATCATCTTTAAAAGACTGGAGATATAGAAAAATTCATATCAAGTAGTCAAATTGTATCGAAAAATTTAAAATTCAATAAATTGATAAAGTGAGGTAGCTACAAGGAAGTCCCTCAGTTGGTGTGTGTGTGTGTGTGTGTGTGTGTGTGTGTGTGTGTGTGTGTGTGTGATGTATATTTGAGAGTGCACATTCTATGGTGTTATACAGGTACATACTTCACGGTATACATGTGGAGGTCAATTCTTTTTTATACCATTATATTCATATGTTTTACTGTTATTTCAGTTCTCTACATTATAGGAGCATTGTTAATTAGTTAAATAGTACACATATAATCACTAAGGTATTATAGTTCACCTAATGTATATGTGTGAACTAAGTGTGTCAGGGAGCTTTAGGGAGAAATCTATCACTATCATTTCTCTCTGTCTCTCCATCTCTCTACATCCTTTCTCTTCTCCCTGACCCTGTATCTACACCTCTCCTCTCTTCACTCTGATCTCTCCTCAACAATTTATTCTAGGAAAATGTAATAGCAAGGGCTTGTTCCCAGCTCTCCAATGTCATTTATACCACTCTGAACTCTGAACTAGATAGGTCTTACTTCTAACTCATTTTTACCCAACATAGCAACAGCTTCTGTCCCTCCCTCACTGCAGCAATCTTCAAAATCCCAAGTCTTTTGTCATTAACTAATAAAAATTTAAGAGTCTAAACTCTGAATGCCTCCAAAAAGAAAGGGGAGAGAGCATACATTAGCAGTTTGACAGCACACTTAAAAGCTCTAGAACAAAATGAAGTAATACACAAAAGAGGAGTAGAAGGCAGGAAATGATCAAACTCAGGGCTGAAAGCAACCAAGTAGAAACAAAAAGAACTATACAAAGAATCAACAAAACCAGGAGCTCGTTATTTGAGAAAATCAACAAGATTGATAAACCCTTAGGCAGACTAACCAGAGGGCACAGAGTGTGTATCCAAATTAACAAAATCAGAAATGAAAAGGGACTCATAACAACAGAATATGAGGAAATTTTTAAAAAATCATCGCATCCTACTATAAAAGCCTATATTCAACAAAAAAGTTAAATCTGGAGGAAATGGACCATTTTCTAGACAAATATCAGGTACTAAAGTTAAATCAGGAACAGATAAACCATCTAAACAACCCCATAACTATGAAAGAAATGGAAGCAGTTATTAAAAGTCTCCCAACAAAAAGAGCCCAGGACCAGATGGGTTTAGTGCAGAATTCTATCAAACCTTCATAGAAGACCTCATACCAAAACTGTCCAAACTATTCCACAAAATAGAAACAGACTAAGCACTATTAAATTTCTTCTATAAAGCCACAATGACATTTATGCCTAAACCACACAAAGACTGAAGAAAGAAAGAGAACTTCAGACCAATTTCCCCTATGAATTTTGAAGCAAAGATACTAAACAAAATTCTCACAAACCAAATCCAAGAACACATCAAAACAATCATCCATCATGATCAAGTAGGCTTCATCCCAAGGATACAGGGATGGTTCAATATGCAAAAATCCATCAATGTAATCCACTATAAAAACAAACTCAAAGGAAAAAAAAAACATGACAATGTCATTACATGCTGAGAAAGCATTTAACAAAAGTTAAAAATCCTTCACCATCAAAGTCCTGGAAAGGTGAGGAATTCAAGACCCATACCTAAATATAAAAAAAGAAATATACAGCAAACCAGTACTCAACATCAATGAGAATGTTGATGGAGAGAAACTTGAAGCAATCCCACTAAAATCAGGGACTAGACAAGGCTGCCCACTCTTTCCCCATTTATTCAATATAGTTCTCAAAGTACTAGCCAGAGAAATCAGACAATGAAAGGAAGTCAAAGGGATACAAATTGAAAAGAAGAAGCAAAATATCACTATTTGCAGATGATATGATATTATACCTAAGCGCCTACAAAAGTTCCACCTGAGAACTACTATGTCTGATAAATAACTTCCACAAAGTGTTGGGGTATAAAATTAACTCAAACAAATCAGTAGCATTCCTCTACTAAAATAACAAACAGGCTAAGAAAGAAGTCAGGGAAATGACACCCTTCACAATAGTCCCAAATAACATAAAATACCTCGTGTGATTCTAACTGAGCAAGTGAAAGATCTGTAGGATAAAAACTTCAAGTCTCTGAAGAAAGAAATTGAAGAAGATCTCGGAAGATAGAAAGACCTCCCATGCTCATGAATTGGCAGGACTAATTCATCAAAAATGGCCATTTTGCCAAAAGCAATCTACATATTCAATGCCATCACCATCAAAATTCCAATTCAATTATTCGTAGAGATAGAAAGAGCAATTTGCAAATTTATTTGGAATAACAAAAAAACCCAGGATAGTGAAAACTATACTCAACAATAAAAGTACTCTGGGGAAATCACCATCCCTGACTTCAACCAGTATTACAGAGAAATAGTCATAAAAACTGTATGGTATTAGTACAAAGATAAGCATAGATTTGAAGACCCAGAAATGAACCAACACACCTATGGTCGCTTGATATATGACAAAAGAGATAAAAGCATACAATGGAAAAATATAGAATTTTCAACAAATGGTGCTGGTTCAACTGGAGGTCAGCATGTAGAAGAATGCAAATCGACCCATTCTTATCACCATGTACAAAACTTAAGTACAAGTGGATCAAGGGTCTCCACATCAAACCAGATACACTCAAACTAATAGAAGGAAAAGTGGGGAAGAATCTCCATCCCACGGTCACTGGGGAAAATTTCCTAGACAAAGCTTCAATGTCTTCTGCTCTAAGATCAAGAATCGACAAATGGGATCTCATAAAACTGCAAAGCTTCTGTAAGGCAAAAGACACTGTCATTAGGACAAAATGGCAACCAACAGATTGGGAAAAGATCTTTACCAATTCTACATCTGATAGAGGGCTAATATCCAATATGAACAAAGAAGTCAAGAAGGTAGACTCCAGATAGCCAAATAACCCTATTAAAATGGGGTGCAATGCTAAACAAAGAATTCTCAGCTGAGGAATATTGAATGGCTAAGAAGTGTCTAAAGAAATGTTCAACATCCTTAGTCATCAGGGAAATGCAAATCAAAACAACCCTGAGATTCTACCTTACACTAGTCAGAATGGCTAAGATAAGAAACTCAGCTGACAACAGATGTTGGTGAGGATGTGGAGAAAGAGGAACACTCCTCCTTTGCTTTTGAGATTGCGACTGGAACAACCACTCTGGAAATCAGTCTGGAGGTTCCTCTAAAAATTGGGCATTCCATTACCTGAGGACCCAGTTATACCTCTCCTGGGCATATACCCAAAAGATGATCCAACATACAACAAAGACACATGCCCCATTATGACCATAGCAACCTTATTTTTAATAGCCCTAAGTTGGAAAGAACCCAGATACCCTTCAACAGAGGAATGGATACAGAAAATGGAGTACATCTACATTATGGAGTACCACTCAGCCATCAAAAACAATGACTTCATGAAATTCATAGGCAAATGGATTGAACTAGAAAATATCACCCTGAGTTAGGTAACCCTATCACAGAAAAATACACCTGGTATATATTCACTGATTAGTGGATATTAGCCCAAAAGCTGGAATTACCCATGATAAAATTCATAGACCACATGTAGGTCAAGAAGAAGGATGACCAAAGCGAGGATCCTTCACTTATTTTTAAAAGGGGAACAAGCATATTCATAGGAGGGGATATGGAGGCAAACTTTGGAGAAGAGACTGAAGGAATGGCCATTCAGAGTCTGCCACACATGTGGCCTGTATATATATCCACCAAAACTAGATAAAATTGATGAAACTACAAAGTGCATGCTGACAGGAACCAGATATAGCTGTCTCCTGAGAGACACAGCCAGAGCATGTCAAATACAGAGGTGAATGCTAGTAGTATACCACTGAACTGAGAACGGGACCCTTGTTGGAGGATTTAGAGAAAGGATTGAAAGAACTGAAGGGGCTTGCAACCCCATAAGAAGAACAATGCCAACCACCCAGAGCTCCCAGGGACTAAAGCACTACCTAAACACTATGCTTGGAATGACCCATGGCTTCAGCTGCACATGTAGCAGAGTAAGGCCTTGTTGGGCACCAATGGAAAGAGAAGCCCTTGGTTCTGCCAAGGTTGGACTCACATTGTAGGGGAATGGTGGGGTCATGGCAGGAAGGGTCGGTGGATGTGGAAGGGAACACCCTCATAGAAGAAGGTGAGAGGAATGGGATGGGAGACTTATGTCCAGAAAATCTAGAAAGGGAATAAAATTTGAAATGTAAATAAAAATTATCCAATAAAAGAAAAATTTAGAAAAAAAAGGAGTCTAAACTTTGTATTTTTCAGCTGAGACCACGTCATCATTCCTATATATTAGTATCCATGAGGGTAATCTTATCAAAATCTTTTCATGAATCTATTTACCATGATAATGTGAAGCTTTATCATGAATCTATCATGAATTTATCACTCATTTCTGGGAAACACCATTCATGGTGTGAGGCACATCAGAACTCTTTTCTGTTGCTAAAAGAGAAGAAGGCAGAAGGATATTTGTAATGAAAAAAATCACACATCTGAACTTTTTTACCCATATTTTAACATTTACAGGGGCATAAGGAACCTTTATATTTCCCAGAGAGATTGTGTTTCTCTAGTGGGTTTGCTATCTAAACCTTTGGCCTTCTCATATCTCTTTGTACTCAGAATATTACTTTTCCTTTCCTTCAGTGATAAAAATAGAAGTTTCCATCTGATGCAAGCTATCACTTTTCTCTGTACAGGAAACAGAAATCCATGTATTGTGAATTCACTTCTTCTTCGTAAAGCTATGGTATAGCTCTGTCGCTTAATTATTTACAGGTTGATTTACCTCAATTATAGTCATACAAGCTTCAGCATTTTTAAGCTTTATTTTAGTATAATTCTCTGTCTCTTAGAGGCAATTGTTGGCCATCTAATCCTTCCCACTTAAATTGAAACATGCTCTTGTTATTGGGTCTTATCACATTCCCTGTGTATTCCATTGTTTTTGAAAGTTTCCAAAAACTCTGGTTTAATGGGAAGACAGACTGTCCTGTCCATTTATGAGACTATGGTCCTGAAGTGATTGCCCTTCATGAAAGTAACTATGCCTCAACAAACAAAAGACAATACCATATATCCCCTCCCAGGAACATCAAACCCTTCATCACCAGGTATGACTTTCTCCTCTTGATAGTAAACCTTTCAAAGATGATGAGTGCGTGAGTTTCTTTCATGGTGAATTGGTACAATTACTCTGCAACATCTTCACTTTTCAGTCCTATATCTGAGCATGGTGAGGCGAAATTCCACACAAATCTAATTTTATTTTTCCTTTCTTTGTATTTGACATGTGGCTATTTGATATTAAAAAAAAACCTTTCCTTGTTTATTTTCCTCTCCTTTGAAGCTTCTGAAAACCACTTAGTCCCTACTTCCAGTTTCTCTTATGTATCATGTTTCCAAATTAGAACCCCCAAATTATTGCAATTCTTTCAGTGTGCATAGAATTTAGGATCAACAATATTTTCAGGCAAGTTTCAGCAGTATACTGAAACACTATCAATCAAGTCAAGCTGTATCTGATTTTTTTTATTTAATCCAGGGATTAATCTAAACCTTTTTCCCTCAACACTGTTAGATGTCATCAGGGACAAATTTTTATTCTAAAGTCACTGAAGATGAAGCCTGACAGGTTAGCTGCATTTCAAGCAAGGCCTATCGCTATTTTGAACTTAAAATCAGCTCAAAACTGGCAAATGCCATTTTCCCCTTCACTTCTATGCCCAGGACTATTTACAGTTTCATGTTATACACAGGGCGCACAATGTGCATAAAATCTATAGTGTGTTTGCAATGAATAACTAAATGTTATCGCATGAGTTAGTGGACTTTTGCCTTCTGTCATAGTGCTGTTGTCAAAGCTTATTCTGGAGATACCATTCTAAGTCCACAGCAGTGTTTAAGCAGCATCACAAAGGGCAGAATACACAAAGCCATTGCCCTCATAGTACTATGATTATGTTTTAAAGATGATCAAGTACTGTGAATATGTGGGGGGCAGTAATAAATTTAATAACCTATTGTTCAAAGTAAGATGCTGCTATAAAATCTCTTTGTTAGTAAATAAAATGATAGAAAGGTAAATTAGAACTATCCAAAATAAGATAGATTCTGCTTAGAAGGGAAAGGAGACATATGATAGGAATGATAGGAAACATTGATTTTCTCAAAGCTATTAACCTCAGTTTCTAGATGTCAGTTAGTTTTCTAATGATAAAGAGCAAGAAAGGGTCTGGATTTGGGTGATGAGAAAAATCTGGAAGGAGTTTTGGGAGAGGAATGTCTAAACAGAATATATACATAAGGACTTTTGTCTTTTCTTGTGTTTTGTTTTGTTGTGTTTGGTGTTGTCTCTTGGAGACATGCTCTTTTCTGAAGGGAAGTGGTTTGGGAGAGGATTAGGGAAGAAGGACATTGATGGGTGGGAGAAGTCAAGGAAAGGGAAACTGTGACTATAAGTATTTTTATATTTATTTATTATTGGATTTTTTTGTATTTATATTTCAAATGTTATCACCTGTGCTACCTCTCAACATTCCGGTTTCCCCATTTCTGTGAAGATGCTCGCACTCCCACCCACACACTCCCAACTCAACAACTTGGCACTCCCCTACAGTTGGAAAAAGAGCCTTCACAGGACCAATGGCTTCTCCTCCTATTGATGCCAGACAATGCCATCCTCTGCTACATATGTGGCTGGAGCCATTGGTCCCTCCCTGTGTACTTTTTAGCTGGTGGTTTAGTCAGAATGGCTAAGATAAAAAATTCAGGTGATATTAGCCAAAAAGCTCAGGATACCCAAGAAACATTTTCCAGGTCATATGAAGTTCAAGAAGGAAGAACAAAGTGTGGATGCTTCAGTCTTTCTAAGAAGGGAGAACAAAATACTCACAGGAGGAAATACAGGGACAAAGGGTGGAGCAGACACTGAAGGAAAGATCATCTGGAGACTACCCCACCTGGGGATCCATCGTATACGCAGCCACCAAACCCAGTCACTATTGCTGATGACGAGAAGTGCTTTCTGATGGGAGCCATATATGGGTGTCTCCTGAGAGGCTCTGCCAGAACCTTACTGATACAGACAAGAATGCCTGCAGTCAACCATTGACTGAGAATGGGATCCCGAATGTAGAAGTGAAAGGATTGAAGGAGCTGAAGGGATTTGCAAACCCATAGCAAGAACAACAGTATCAACCAAATAGACCCCCCTAGAGCTCCCAAGGACCATATGTATTGTATGAGAGAAGAATCTGTTTTCAATAAAAAAGAATATGCTACATGAAAACATCTATTTTTAACCAAAATTAAATGTATAAACCCAATAGAAATTCATGTGCAGTGTCTTATTCTCTAACAAGTGAAATTTCTAAATAGGGTAATGATAGATACTGGAACATGGAGGAGTGTTATATTTTCTCTCCTGAAATGAGTGACAGAACTTGGGAATTCCATGAGTGATTCTCCTTGCTCGTAATCTGTGAATAAAATCACATGGAATGAAAATTACACGTGACGTTAAAAGTTGAGTTTTGCTCAAGCTGAAAGACATTTAGTTTTCTTTTTATGTTAACATCCTGTTTTGACAGCACCACTTATTGAAGATGCTTGCCATGGTACAGTGCAATGTTTCTGCAACTTTGTCAATAATGAGATAGTTTTGTTTAGGTAGACTTGTGTCTGTATTTTTCCCATTGATCTATTTTTCTATTTTGTGCCAATACCTTGATACTTTTGTTACTACAGTTTCTTGGTATAATGGCAACTCAGAGTTAGTGATACCTTCAGAGGTATTCTTTGGTCATGTTTATATTTAATATCCTTATTCTTTTCTGCTTCAAAAAACTGCTAAGATTGCAGTGTGTTTGTGTGTGTGTGTGTGTGTGTGTGTGTTTGTGTGTGTGTTCTTTTCTTTATCTTTGAAGAATAGCTGTAGGATTTATTGGATTCCATTGAATCTATAGAGTGCTTGGAACAATGGACATTTTTACAATATTAATTCTTCTAATTCATGAGCAAGGAAAATCATTCCGTCTTCTGCTGGATTTCTCAATTTATTTCTTCAGTGCCTTACATTTTTCATCATAGAGGTCTTTAATTTCCTTGGTTATGTTTACTCAACTGTGAAAAATGAAATTTCCAGGGAAATGGTGAGAACTGGAAAAAGTGTATTGAGTGAAATAACAGACCCAGAGAGACAAATGCATGTTCTCTCGCACAGGCAGCTCTTAGTTTAAGACTTTCTACTCCTGCTTTTTTAAAAAAGAATGCAGTCCCCATGGAAACCTGGAGAAAAAAAAGAGCCCTTTGGGTGCAAGATATTGTTTTATATAAGGAGGAAACATGGATCATTGGTAGAAGAAAAGTGATCACGTACTGAGTTTGAAAAGATATAAACAGAAATGGAGGCTAATCAATTGAAGAGAAAAAGATGTGCACTGTGGCTAGATTTACTAGAATAAAGAGATGATCAAAAATCATATAGAAGCCTACTGTCTTGTAGACCAAACAAAAAGTACAAATGAGAGATTGAAACGAGTTAGTCTGCATGGCTGCGTGGCACTGTTCCTAGGAACAGTGAGTTTGTAAACATTGTTCTTAGTCCCAGGTATGCTATAACATCACAAGAATGGTTCGGATTGGCTACAGAGACCTCCATAACAATAGAAGCTTTTGTAAATAGTCCTAGTTTCTAATCAGGACCAGAAAATAAGGTTACCGAAAATTCTACATACTATGGTTGAACAATAGCAGAGTCAGACTGATTCATAATTGCCTTCAGAGGGTAAGGACTTAAATCACAAGGGAATGATATATAAGCTACTCGTGGAGAAAGGGCTCATTTGAAATTCACCTACTGTGCATCCTATGAAGCAGGCACCTAATCTGGCAGGTGAGTTACACCCCTTGGAATAATAGTGGCTTGATTTTTGTGGGGAACAAATTGTTCTCTAGGTTTGAGGTCCCCATTCATATATGAGGGAAAACACATGCCTGATATTATACATATGGCAGGCTAATAAACAAGGCCTGGGGAGGTCATAGATGCAGATGACCTATTACTGAAGGGCAATAAAATCTTATTCTCTAGACTGCATACATACACAACAACTCTGGTTACCCACAGAAGAACTCTATTCAGAACTCATCGTGGAAGCAGGAATGATTCTCAGAGCCCTAACTCTTCAAGAAGACAGTAAATCACACCTGTAGGCCATCGGGCTCCACTGGATATCTCCAACCCGAGAGTTACATGAGAGGACCCGGTTTAATTCAATATGTCATAAAACAACAACAACAACAGATAGATAAGAACATAAAAGATATTTGGTGTGAATGAGTGCTTGACAGGAGTAGTAGGGAAGTGGCCTCTGAAGGGGAACAGTATATATTATGTAGGTCTGTAAAATTATGTAAGAACATTCATAATTACTAATAAACATAATTTATGCCTAGATTTTCAAATGTTTATAAGCTTGTGTACTCAATGAAGAATTTTATTTTCCTTTACCTGTAAATGTAACTTGTATGTGCCATATGTAAATGTCATCTTAGATGCTGACCACTAGGTAAGGGCACCCTTTCTAATTCTTTCTAAGCTCGGGCTGGCTGGTTCAAATACCCCTTTCTGTCTCCAAACTCTTCTCTAAGCTGCCTGATTAAAATTGGTTTCTCTGGACGTCTCACTGAATTGTTCTGTGTGGAAAAACTGTCTCTCAATTCCTTGAACTCAACTCCACTGACTGCACTGAGCTGACCTCAATGAACTCCACTGCGTTGCCTGAACTCAGTTGAACTCACTTACCAACTAGCCATTTTTCAAACATCACTGCTTCCTTCTTTAAAGTAACCTTACTTTCATTATTTGGGATTAAAGGTTTGTGATAAGGAGTTGTCTGCACTCCAGGTACACAGACCTAGATATGATCCCTTACCAAAGATTGAAATTCTTTTACATTTACCAAGTGACAAAATAAATGTCTTGGATATTTTATGACCTGATGGTTCGAAACCTCATTATGAACAGGGATAGTTTTGGCTCATAATATTTTCATCTATTTCACTGGACTGGAATTTAGACTTTTACGTATGCATTGTTTTATTTTTCCATTCATATATGTATATAAAAATCATTGTAAATAAAAAGTCATGCACCAAAATTAACTACACTCAAATACTATACAATTAAGTGAACTTCTGTACAGAGTAGCCACTTAGTACAAAATTTGTAGAGTTTAACATTAAGTCCTGTACTTTTTCTCTTACTATTGTTATTGCATGATATTACAAACATTAAAAATCCAAGGTAGTTATAAATATTAGAATGTGTAGACTTTCATAACTGTCATTATTTGCAATTAATCCTTCCATATCCCTAATTTTTAGCCTTTCTTGTTCTCTTTTTATGTTCTATGATGTACTCATATGAACATTTGTTTACACACACACACACACAAAACGTGTGTGTGTGTGTAATATTCGTGTGTGTGTGTAGTATTCGTGTGTGTGTGTGTGTGTGTAGTAATCGTGTGTAGTATTTAAAGATGTAGGAAAACATGTACTGTTTTATTTTTAATATTGTCTGACCTCATTCACTGTTTTCCATTCAAAGTCCTTTTGTCTGCAAATTTTGTTATTGTACTTTCTTTAATGCTGAATATTATTCATATATACATAGTTTTCATTATCCATTTACCTGCTGATGGACAAGTAGCAATGATACGGTGGTGTCCTATAGTAGTTATACTCGTAATTTTCTTTGAGAAATATCTAAGCATATTTCCACAATGATTGTGATTGCATTAATGTGAAACCTGAAACACTGATGTTTCTAGAGAAGCTCATATAGAAAACATATTCAGGTTATTGGGGTAAGCAAGAACATATGGAACAGAAACCTTACAGGACTCATTCCTAACTGCCAACTGATAGGACTGCATGAAAGCAAAGGAAGCAATCAGCATGGTGAATGGGCAACCACAGAAAGAGAGAAAATCTTCACCAGTCTCACTTCAAACAAGTGGCTAATGTCCTGAATTTTTACATAATTGAAGAAAGTAATTATCAAGAAGATAAAACTTCTCATCAACAAATAGGCAAGTGAACTGAATAGACAGTTTAAAATAGAGAGAAAAAGAGGAAAGGGGGGAGGGGGAAGAGAATGAGAGAAGGAAAGAGAGGGAAGGAAGGCAAGAAGGATGAATGGATGGATGGTAAGAACAAGGGAAGTTCAAATAAGAAGTGTGTTTAGATATCATGTCACCCCATCAGAATATCTGTCATCAATAACTCTGACAACAGATGGTAAAAGAAGATATAGAAAGAAATAATGGTGATGCTATTTAATCTCTCTACTACAAACATTTTTGTTTTTGTCATATGATACTAATTAGAGTCATCTTGGAAGAGAAGACCTCAGTGGTAAAAACATCTTTGTTAGTTTGCCTGTAGTTTGCCTTGTCTGAGAAGGTCATAGGAAGCAAGTCAGGGAGCAAAATTTCTTGTTTTCTGCCTCTAGGATATTGTCTGGACCAGGGTGAAGTGCTATGGTCTACAAGATGAATTAACCCTTTTTCCCCCAAGTTACATTTAGTCTGTATTTTTACCATCCTGTAGAAAGCAAACTAAGATAAATATATTTCATCATGGTTTTAAGTATGATATATATTATTCCAATTATATATAAATATATATAATATATAAATGTATATAATATATAAATATATATAAATATGTATAACATATATAAATTTTTCTCTTTCATTGAAAAACGGATTTCTCATATACTATATTCTGACTATTGTTTTTCCTCCCAGTACTGCTCCCAGTTTCTCCCACCTCCCGTAGAGCTCCACCAACTTTCTGCTTTTAATTAGAAACAAAGTCTTAAAAGGGATAAAAATAAAATATTAAAATTAAATTAAATTAAAACAAACACATAACATAGGACAAAATAAATGGGAGGGAAAGAGCCCGACACACAAAACAGATATAGGTGCAGAGACCCATTTGTTATCGCACTCAGGTTCACACACTTAAGAATCCCACAAGCATTCATGGGAAGCCATAACATATACACTAAGGACCGGTATGCCTAGATGATTAGAAATGTGGTTGCTCTATACTGTGTAAATAAAAAACAAGAGGGGTCATATCAAGTGAAAAGAGGTGACAGAATATGTACAGTGTGCACATGGATCATGTAAGAGAAGTTTTGAAGATAATCACTTTTCTAGGTTTTATTTTTGTCATTGACCCCTACCGTGTGTGTGTGTGTGTGTGTGTGTGTGTGTGTGTGTGTGTGCGTGTGTGTGAAGGGACACTGTTGGGCAACCTCTCCTCTGTTAGAAACCAATCCTTAGGGAACAAGAGGTAGGTAATAAAATGTTTGCCCTGAACACTGGAGATGCCATAACAACTGATTCTTTTTTCTACAGGTCTGCAATAAAATAACATGCAATATCAAGCATTTATTTCCTTATTTTGCTGATTTGTTTTTCAATATTTAGGTTTTTTTCTCCTGATTTTGAGGGAACCTAACCTAAGTGATGCTAATGGACCTTGATCCTTCATGCGTAAGGCATATACCAAGCACAATCTCAGTGAAGTTCAGTGTTTGTGTCAGCATTCTGAAATACTACTGGTTATTACAGACCTAGTAATACTATTCATTATTATCATTTGTCATGGAGGAAGCCTTGCAATTGATAAGAAATTGAAAGGAATGTCACTACAATCTGTGCCCTACTATTCAAGGTAGCATGTATGCCATGCATCTGCCAAGAGATGCATCTTAAGTTATGCAACTGCTAGTATTTGAAAGGTAGCTTGAAGAGATCTGTGAAAGTAAGTTTTCAGAAGTAATGACAAAGAGCAAATGAAAACACTAAGAAAATGTACTAGGAAAATGTCAGTTATAATAGTGCCACAAAGTGTGTAAGTAATATTTGGGGAAAAATGAAATCCAGAGTTAGGAAAAACATAGGTAACGGTACTCCAGATTGGGTGTGCCTATTTCTGGGTTTGGATTTTTTTTAATTTTTATTTTTCAGTAAGGTCCTCGGATGTGTTACCTTTGATATTCAAGAAGGGAAGATGTCTCCTAAGACACAGATCTTTGAACAATTATTTGGTCGTCTCAGAGAATGGCCTTGTTGGGTACCAGGGGTTGGGGGAGAAACCCTTGGTCCTGCCATGTCTGGACGCCCCCTCCCCAGTGTAGGGAATGTCAGGGCAGGGAGGCTGGAATGGGTGGGTGGTTGGGTGTGAGAAAGGGAATAACATTTGAAATGTAAATAAAAAACATCCAATTAAAAAAACAATTTAAAAATCAAAGAAAAGACTTTTAAATATGACTTTTAAAAGCAATTATCAAATACGCTTTTCATTTTTATATACAAATATAGAAAAATGCTCTATCACAGAACCCAAAATCTACATACAGTATTGTGATTCCTAATTTAAAACAACGATTTAATTTAAACAATGATATGTTTATCTTTGAGTAAATAGCATTGGCTGACTCAAGGGGTCTGGAGAAAAATCTAACTCTCCTCTGCTCTGAGAGTTTTCTGAAAAGTTGTAAAGGGAAGCAGTGGCAGACGGAACCCTCTAAGAGTGCAATATTCCAGAAAATACCTGCGCTACAGGAGAGTTTCACACAATGCAGTTCGAACTGTCTGAAAACTATTTCTGTTCAGGATGGGCAATCAGAAAGCATGGACATAAAGGTATGCTATTGACAAACTGGGAAAGAAAGGGTGTTTTTTTCTTAGTCCCTTAATTTGATCAAAAGTTCCAAACAAAAAGATGGGTCTTCCTCGGTCAGAATAGCTGGCTCTTTGGCCTTTAAGGCCACAGTTCTCCACAGGTTAATAGATTTGTTTTTTCATTCTCTCTTTTTTTGACAACAAACGAGATGCTAAAATCGATTAGAGTACTTCATCATGTCCAGCCATTTTATTTTTTTCCACCAAGATGGAAACATAATGATCATTTGTCACGAGCTCAGGCATTCCTCATTAGGATTGGATTTTATGAACAGCTCAGTTCCATTGTCAAGATGACAGCTAACACCAGCAGTTTCGAGAGCAGGAGGACTGGAAGGTAATCATGTTGGTTGAATATCACAATGTCTGGTGCATTACATTGTAATGGGAGTTCATTCTACAGAATTTACAGACAAATGCCAATATTGACATTATTCATAGAACTTTTTAAGAATCAGATTGTTGAAGAACATACATTGTTATAAACAGTAATACGTGCTTTATATGAACAGAACTCCAAATTCAACATTAATGGAGGAGATGACGTCTCTGGTAAATCATCTAATCCAATTTAACAATTACTAATCATAATGTTGTACATGAGAACAACATTATGTAGACACAGAAGGAAAAGTACATATATTTATATGAAAATATATTAATATATAAATGTGTAACATATATTTATGAATTTCTTATAATTACATAAATATAAAAATAAAATGGAGGACATAAAGTAGATATTTATATTTAATTGTCTTACTTATAACAGTGACATCACTATCAGAGTGATAATATGCACATTCTACTTTTGCAATATTAGAACTTTAGATTGGTGTAAGATATGTGTATAAAATATTTGACACAACTGAATAAGATAAACCAAGTTATGTATGAATCCAGTTAGTCTTCTTTTTGTCTATATTACAAAAAACACCTAATTAATGCATTTACCAAAACACATAATGAAAACATAAATAATAAATATGTATAATAGCTTTTAGAGTAAAAAATAGATAGTTCCACGTGCATCTCATGGAATATTATCATATAAAGAGAATAAATCCACTATTTATTCATGAGAAATACAAATGAAGAATATTAAATTAGATTAAAATATTAAAATGGAAACAAGGAAATCATAAAGTTCTTTTTGAAAAATGGCTTTTGAGATACAGGAGATGATGTGCTACTATGGGCTTTATGAGAATTCATTATATTTGTTACAAAACTTATGTATAAGTGCTTCACCACTAATAATAATTAATAATTTATGATCGCATAACAATTAGATAACTAATAAGAGACATACAAAACTCTGTGATTGCCACACAGAACACTTTAAGGATATTGTTTAATAAATATAGATAATTTGTTCCTTTCAGTATATGTTTTATTGCTATAAAAATAAACATATTTAATAAATGGATACAATATTAAAATTTAATGACAAATTATTAACACATTGTTGTGATTTATGAATGTTCCTCTGTTGATACATATATATTGTAGAATCTTTTACTCTGAAAACAGAGACATTTACCTTCCCAAGTTTATGATAATTTTATTTGAATATAACAGACTAAAATGTTGAAGTCATTTGCATGGAAAAATATTGTCCTTCTTTATAATCTTTTTATTCACCCATGATTTGTTTAGATGTATTATTTTGCGTAAAGTTTTGACTTATTTTTCTCTTTTTGTAAAATGAAAAATGATGGTTACTATTTTTCTTACAAATGGCTGGGCAAGTATCTTGGCTGCTAGTATTGAATCCTAGACCTTGATTCCATTTTTTGAAAGGTTTTATTGAATACTCAAAGTGTAGATTTTTATATCAAGAATATTCATGGTAATGTGATGCTAGGTCATTTTATGAGTTGATAAAAACAATGCAGTTGACTGGGAAGAGGGAACCTCAATAAGAATTGCCACTGTTAGATAGTACAATGACCATACCTGATTAAGGAATGATATGGGGGTCTCCACCCATTGTGGTTGTTACCAACTAATGGTCTTCGGTGGTCTAAGAAAACACTCCTAGCAAGACCAACCCTCTATAAACCCTTTGCTTCAAAGTCCTATTTTGAGTTCCTGCTTTGACTTCCCTTGATGATGAAATGTGATGCAGAAATGAAATGAATAAACTGAAATAAAACTTTCCAATTTTCTTTAGGTCAGCACTTTTAACCATAGCACCAAAAATCAAACTAAGACACACAGCTTTAAATACGGTAAAGTTATATCACTTTTCAGGCAAAACTGATCCTAATTTTAACACACTTCACTTGTAGGGCATTGTGTCCTTTGTACATGCTTTCAACCCGACCAAGTCTATCTCCCACACTTTGAAATCCTGCACATGTGTATGATTCCAGTTCCCAGGTCAGCACATTGGTGCTGAGAAGGGTCATACAGACTTATTGTAGTTATTATAAACTTCAAAGATACATTACCTTCAGACTTATTTCTGAAGATATACTTACTGCAATGTGTCTATCTGCAAGGCAATATAGCTTCATGAGAGATATAAACACAGGGTCCATTTCCTTAGAATTTCTCTTTCATCCAATTCCTGAAAACTGTCTTGAGTTCCTTTCAGAAAATTCTTGTTACAAACCAATCCAAAGACACACGTTTAGTGATGTAAAAATCGCCTTGAAAACTTGTTTTCTTGCAAAGTAAATATATATATATATATATATATATATATATATATATACATATATAAAACTTTTTTTTCCTATTTACCATAGCGAATTTGAAAAAAAAAAGGACTCTCACTTGGTGGGAAATAGGATAACTAATGAAGATTATATAGTATATATCAGTAAAGAGTTTGAAAATGCTTTGTGTTGAATCTTTCTTTACAAATATGATTTGGGATTTCAATAAAGGCATATTGCAAATGCCACCCAGTATATTCAGCAAATGCTACTTTCCACCATACAACAGCTCACTCCAAATATGATTTGGATAAAAAGAAACCAGGTGGAAATAGCTCATAAATGACATTTTAGCTTTTCACTCTTGATAGATTTTGATATTGAGTCTGAAAACCATATTGCTGCATTTGTAAATGGAGTTTACTTCTAGTTTTATATAACTGTTGAGCATTTCCCCTTTAAAACTCTGGAAATTGCTGCATTTTCCACTAAAGTCTATATTTCATTTTTGAACTACAATAAGTTTTAAAACTTTGACCAGCAGCCCTGAAATTTCAACTTTTCCCATGGGTAAATCATGTACGTCAATGAAAACAACTTTGCAATGAAGCTTCTTTAAGAAATCTTTAACCAGAGGTTCTTATTTTCTTTTCCTGACCTCTGTGTCATTAATACTCTTGCTGTCACCTGCACTACCAACAATATGAATGCAGGAAAACTACTATAGTTTTTATTATTATTTTTGCATTTACACCTCAGCTCCATTATTGAGCCTTTGTAATAACAGTGTCAACTGCAAAATTCATCCAACAACATATTTCAAATAACTATGTAAAATGCAAAGATTCCATGTTAATATTTAAATCTGTTCTCTTAATAAGATCAATTTTCACATATTATTTTTATTTATGAATCTATTCATTCATATTCTGTTGCCATAGCATTCAATTAAAACCAACTAATTTTACATGTTAAAATCTACAAAACTTAGTATAAATTAGAAACCATTTATTATACTAAGTTAAATAATTCAGATGGCTTAAGGAACTGAGTCTTAGATTTATAAAATGAGTTAACTATCTTGCCATTTTTATATTAGAAAGCCTTATACTGTGGGTGGTTTCAGTGGTGACCTGAGAATTCTTCTTAAGAAACATAATAATGTACCATATAAAAAAAACAACAAAAACAAAACCTGGTCTTAAAATCACACTCTCCCATTCATATAGAATTCTTATTGTACATTCCATTGTTGACATTGGTTCATAACCATACCCTAATTTACTAGAACTACTAAATAATTATCTTCCTACCTAAAGCTCCCATTATTAAACCTTAACTCATTCAAAAGGGATAGAACATGTATAGAACACCAAAGCCATTCATTTTGCATTTACTGTGCTACCACCCCTGGTTAAGACTTTGTTATTTCTCTTAGCCAAATAAACCACAAATGCCCCATGTTCCAGAGTCACAATCCGTTTAACTTCAAATGTCAATCTTGTGCAGAAACATCCTCACAGACAGATTCAAATAACATTGGAACAACTTCCTATGAAGTTGATGGCTCATTTAAGTAGGCCCATAAAATTAACCATGCTAGTGGTAAAGAAGATAGGCAGCTCTCTAATGTGGTGGCCAGAACACTGTCACTCTACCTATTCAATGAAGAACAGCGTGAGGATGAGTAGCCCAATCTTCACTATCTCTTCTAGATAACCTTAGCACATTCAGCAGGAGCCATAATGTGGAATAACAACAGTGCATTCACACACACACACACACACACACACACACACACACACACACACACACACACACACACAATAAGGATATTCTTTGTAATCAAAGAACCAAGAATTGTGTTGTAAACTAGCAAAAGACAGGGATTTTTCCTTTGGCTATGTATCATTAGGTTTGAGTACTGACGAGATCACCAGTCTCCCAAATACATTTCAGAATCTGGAGGAGAATTGTTATTCTCCTACTGTAAGTGTTGCTGAGGAAGGAGAAGAGAGCTAGAGTTATATTCCCCCCTTACTGTAAACACCTGGTTTCCAGGAAGAGAGCACAACTGCTAGATGGACAGGAAAAAGTGTATGTCATTGCTAACGCCATATTTTACACATTGTGAGTGCTGCACTACTTCTGATTTTATATCCAAATATGAAATTTCTCAAATAGACTATCAGCATGTTCAATATTAACTCAACTCTGAATGACAATGGTCTGTTTAAACTGAATCCTGATATGAGGAGATCCATATGTGTAAATCAAAGTGTTGTCTGGAGTTGGCTCCTTGTGAATTTTGAATAAACTAATTTTCTGTTGCCCAACTCATATCTGTATTTGTATACAAATTATTTCCCATTTTCTAGATACTAATGTGTATATACAGGATGAGTTACAGGTAATCTGCAGTGTGTGTACCTTGCCCTCTGTCTGGATGGCTGAAAATATATAATATGTTTGTATTACTGTGACTCCTTCCCATGCTTTCTCTTCTTTCCAACTAGAAAAGGTAGTTTAAAGGGTTCCTATAATAAGATTAGACATGGAAAGATTGTTTTTCTTTTGATGTCAATTGACCAGCAAACTTACAGCTTGAAAGCCCTTTTACAGAGTAACATAACAGAACCACTCACAAGATGTGTTATATTACAGAACAGAGATTAGAGAGTTAAAACATGGGTGGTAATGTCACAATCTCCTTAGTATAGTAGTACCTCTCTCACCCTCACTGTGGCACAAAGACACAGTTCTACAATTCCATGGCCCAATCAAAAAGCTGATTTCCAGTTTCCCGCATATCACTAACAAGTGATTGAATTTGTTTACACAAATTCTGTCCCAGTGTGGGAGTCAGAGGTTTTTCAGGGTGTTTAGCTTCAAACTTTCCTTTGTAGTGTTTAAGCCTAGACATACTCATAGGAGGTATGGCAGCCAGCATTCTACATGTTTCTGCTGTAATCAGGGCCTTCAAAGAAGCTGAGCCCCAACCCCCCCCAAAAAATCCCCACTGATTTAGTGAGGAACTATTAGGTAAGATTTATCAAGAATGTTTTTCTCCATAATTACCAGTGAGAAACTGCGAGCAATTGAACTTACACTCCCTCCATAAAATAAGGAGAAGATATGGTACATTCAGCATGAATTCAGATTTTAACATTCTCCATGTCACTGGTACCCAAGGAAAGCTAAGATCCATCCCTATCATGCAGAAAGGAACCTATAAAAGAGGTCCTTTATTTCTGCTTTCATTGATACCACTGCCTCAGTGAAGAACTGAGAAAATATTTTAGAGGAACAATTTTGTAGGTGAAGGTTACTTCGTTTTTTTAAATGCTAAAAAAGACATTTTATTCATTATTCTATTTATTTTTAACTAAAACAAATTCTGGCAAAAATGCTAAATGTATCTGCACTCCCAGACACACAAACTCTTCATGGCAAAGTGACCTAGCACACTCCTCAGTCACCAAGAGATATATCATGGTTTGTATGAATATTATCCTGAGTAATGCTGGAATGTTTTCAAACTTACTAATAGGGAATGATAAAAAGAAACATATCTTCAGAATAAGAAGAAAAGATTATGCAATGCAAATAAAGAGAAAATGAAATAGATATGTACCTTGAAGCAAATGCAAATTTTTAAATAATTTTTGAGTCTCAGTTTAACAATATCACTACCTTATTGGTTATTTATTTTTTCATCTTTATTAAATAGGGTATTTCTTATTTACATTTCAATTGTTATTCCCTTTCCTGGTTTTCAGGCCAACATCCCCCTAACCCCTCTCGCTCCCCTTCTATATGGGTGTTCCCCTCCCCATCCTCCCCCCATTGCCGCCCTCCCCCCAATAATCCCATTTACTGGGGGTTCAGTCTTGGGAGGACCAAGGGCTTCCCCTTCCACTGGTGCTCTTACTAGGATATTCATTGCTACCTATGAGGTCAGAGTCCAGGGTCAGTCCATGTATAGTCTTTGGGTAGTGGCTTAGTCCCTGGAAGCTCTGGTTGCTTGGCATTGTTGTACATATGGGGTCTCGAGCCCCTTCAAGCTCTTCCAGTTCCTTCTCTGATTCCTTCAACGGGGGTCCTATTCTCAGTTCAGTGGTTTGCTGCTGGCATTCGCCTCTGTATTTGCTGTATTCTGGCTGTGTCTCTCAGGAGCGATCTACATCCGGCTCCTGTCGGTCTGCACTTCTTTGCTTCATCCATCTTATCTAGTTTGGTGGCTGTATATGTATGGGCCACATGTGGGGCAGGCTCTGAATGGGTGTTCCTTCTGCCTCTGTTTTAAACTTTGCCTCCCTATTCCCTTCGAAGTGTATTCTTGTTCCCCTTTTAAAGAAGGAGTGAAGCATTCGCATTTTGGTCATCCTTCTTGAGTTTCATGTGTTCTGTGCATCTAGGGTAACTCAAGCATTTGGGCTAATATCCACTTATCAGTGAGTGCATACCATGTGTGTTTTTGTGTGATTCGGTTACCTCACTCAGGATGATATTTTCCAGTTCCATCCATTTGCCTATGAATTTCATAAAGTCATTGTTTTTGATAGCTGAGTAGTATTCCATTGTGTAGATGTACCACATTTCCTGTATCCATTCCTCTGTTGAAGGGCATCTGGGTTCTTTCCAGCTTCTGGTTATTATAAATAAGGCTGCTATGAACATAGTGGAGCACGTGTCTTTTTTATATGTTGGGGCATCTTTTGGGTATATGCCCAAGAGAGGTATAACTGGATCCTCAGGCAGTTCAATGTCCAATTTTCTGAGGAACCTCCAGACTGATTTCCAGAATGGTTGTACCAGTCTGCAATCCCACCAACAATGGAGGAGTGTTCCTCTTTCTCCACATCCTCGCCACCATCTGCTGTCACCGTAGTTTTTGATCTTAGCCATTTTGACTAGTGTGAGGTAGAATCTCAGGGTTGTTTTGATTTGCATTTCCCTTAAGACTAAAGATGTTGAACATTTCTTTAGGTGTTTCTCAGCCATTTGGCATTCCTCAGCTGTGAACTCTTTGTTTAGCTCAGAATCCCATTTTTTAATAGGGTTATTTGTCTCCCTGCAGTCTAACTTCATGAGTTCTCTGTATATTTTGGATATAAGCCCTCTAACAGTTGTAGGATTGGTAAAGATCTTTTCCCAATCTGTTGATTGCTAGGAATAAGTGAATGAGATGGAGCAGGAGGTTGAACCAGGTGGTCAAAGAAAGCAGTCTGAGTTAATAGTGTCTAGTTCCTCCAGGACAAGGAGATGGCTGCCTAGTTATTCCTGTTAAACCTTTCATACCAATTTCTAAGCAACATATATATATATATATATATATTATAATATATATATATATTATGTATATATACACACACATATATATGTGTGTGTATATATATAGAGAGAGAGATTTGTAAATCACAAGATCCATGAAAAATAAAATTACATTTAAAGAAAAGTATTATTAATTTATAGCCTAATCATTATTCATCTAGTACACATATATTAGATATATGTTACATAGTATATGTAACATATGTCATATATTATGCATAATATGTATACTGCATATACTATGTAATATGTAGTATCTAACATGTAATATATTATACATTAGATTTTACACATATATAAACATTATGTAGTATGTAATATGTAATACAATATATACTACATTTTATACATATATATGTACATATAAATATAGATGTGTGTGAAATTATATAAATATTATCGTGTATTACATGTTCATAACATAATACACAAGTAAATACAATACAATAAAATCAGTCATTACAATCACTAGGACATTATGATTCACATAAAATTACAGTCAAGATACACTAATATAAAAATTATTAAATGTCAGAAGTGCCTTTAAAACCTTTATGAAAATACTCATAATGATGTTTCAAGAAGTTTTTTGAAATAAATTAAAAATATGGTTGAACCAGAGTGAAACAGTGAAATTAATGATTAAAATGAAGAAAAAATGATGAATTTGAAGAATATAACGGAAGAAGTAATAAAATTAGAAATCAAAACCATTTCAATGGATGAACCCAATGAAAGAATACAATAAAAGAGGAAGAAATGTCAACCCAAACATACATTGATAGATACAAATCAGAAAGAGAGAGGATATAGAGCTAAATTAAAAAATAGTGCAGTTTCAAGGACCTGTAGCCAGACACAATGTGATCTTCCTTTCATATTACTGCAGTACCTGACAGCAAAGATAGAATTGTCACAAGTGGCCACAAAAAAATAACCTAGATGGATCTGAAGGACACAATCCTTACCTTAGCCAGCTGAGGATGATAACGTATGGTGTTACAGACAAAACAAAACAAAAACAAAAAACAAAACAAAAACAAACAACAACCAAAAACGAAACCAAAACAACTGGGTAATACAGCTTAGGACTATTCAAAACTGATGCTCCAAAGTGCTTTGCAAAAGCATACAACTAGTTTTGTATTTAGACAAGGCAATGGCTCACTAATAAACGCTGGTGGTTCATTGTGAAAAACCCTAGATAGTGCCTACATCATTAGAATTTTCGAAACCTGAATCTTCACTGTGCTGTTTTCTTATTTAAATCTTATAAATAGTGGGATATTTTACTCATGTTATAAAATGGCGCAAAGTTAACCAATAAAAATTGAAATGAGCTTTTTACAATTTGCAGAGTTTTTAAGAAGATACAAACATATGATAGCAGCAAATGTTAATATCATAAAACTCCCATGGTTCTTAACACCAAACAAGTAAATACATTGAAAGAAAACGAAGTCATTACTTTGGGAGAGAAATACATCTAACCAGCTGGAAAAAAATATAGATTTGCTAACCTCCACCTTCAATCAAAATTAAAATTACATTTAAAGAAGTGCTTTAATTTAAAACCTAAGTATCAGTAGTCCAATTCAAAACTTAGCTCCTCAAGGCCCAATTTTCAAATGAAAACAAAAATGTAAAATATAATTGTGTTTAGAGGAAAGTCTTTAAAATTATGCATTTTATGAGAAAATAGAAAATAATTTGATGGATCCCTTTTTCATGAAGTCAGTATCTTAAGTAAACTGTTACAAAATAATGTGAATAGAAGTTGGATAACTGTACTTACAGGGATGGAATATTCCCTTACGCTGTCACCAGAAATTAAAGGTAAGGACAGTGGCATATTGCTTTTGCTACTGAATGGCCAGCATTTGTAATTTATTGGTCAGGCAAAAGAAACCATTCTCTACAACTTTTGTTAATGAAAACCATAGTGTAGCTAATGATCAAATTTCTAAATCTAACTGACCATGAAAATATAGGAGTATGGTATGCTAGCATGAAATCTCTTCATGTTGTTACAAATTAGTCTTTCACAAAGAGTTAAAACTTTAAATGCATCATAAATTGTGGTTATAAAGTATGATATCATTTAGTTTATTTGGACTTATGTTAAACCTTTCTGTTTGAATAGCTTGAATTGTGATTGGAATTAAGGAAATTTTGTTGTCATTTTACTAATTTTGTTGTCATATTGAAACAATATGAAAAAAACAGAAGTTCCGTGATTCTTTTTACAATACCGTGACACTGTGTGCAGCTAGAATCTTACTTTTCAGTTAGAAGCTCTTGACTCTGGGATGGCTACATTAAATCGAATTACCTATAATGACAATGAGTTCAAGCATTGTGACAAAGGCTGTGGAAAAGTCACAGCAAGAAAACTCCTGCATCAATTGTTGGGACAAGAAATATAAAATTGTCACTATCTGGAAAAAAACTTGTTCAGTGTTTTGGACAAGCAGGTCACTCATGAGTACTCACCTTTTGCCTTTTGGACTTAAAAATACATTCACCTCAGCAAGTTGGCAGCTTATAATGATTCTGTAACACAATGAAATCCAGGAGCAAGGAGAAAACCGGTCTCTAGTTTGCTTCATGGTACTTGGTAATTTCAAAAAGTCCTGAAACATTTCAACCTGACCTTCACATTCTTATTGCTACTCAAATAAAATGAAAAGACCTGGTTTCTTAGAGGGAAAAGCAACTTTCACAGCTTCATTCTTCACACTTAGTTTTAGAGCAATGAGCCAAATAGAGAGAGATGCTTAGTAATTTACAAACTGGCATTAATTTATATATAGCTTCATTTTGTCCGTATGACAAATGTCTACTAAAGGCAACAGGTACACCTCTTCTAATTGAAACCAAAAGCAGACATGAGAACACGTCGCAGAGCATCATCATTTAGTCAGTACATCCAAAACATGCTGCTCATCTTAAGGTTTGGTTCAAGAAATAAAAAGTAACATATTTGGGGGCATGCTCACCGCCACGTTATGGAACTCAAAATCAAATACTGAATATCACAGGCAATGATGTTTCTGAACAACATTTTTCTGGAATGAAAGAATGTGAAGGGGAAAGTAAGAGGCCCTCTCAGATAAGGATTTGTCCCTTTAAAAGGCTTGTCTTGGTTATTGGCTAAGCAATGCTCACTATCAGTAGAATGTAATCATACGTTTCGTATGATTAATAAGGAAGCCTCGAAATGGCAAGCTGCATCGTTCATCTAACTGATACCTCTGGTTTTATACTGAAACAGTACAGTTTTGTTCGTTAAAATAGAAATCTCACAGGCAAGAGAAATTGGAGAGGTACAAATAGTGTCTGGATTATAGTAGCTACATCATGAGGGAAGAATCAGAGGTCCAAGCTCAACATGCATGAGTCGAAACGAATCCAGGATTTTGAAGACTTACCATAAAGTGTTCCATGTGAAATATTCACAATGGAGAGATGAGCCACTGGACAAGAGAGCTTACTGCTGTTCAGGAACTCTCATCCTTTCCCTCCAGCATCCACATCCAGTGGTTCCTCTTTCTTTTCCTCTATTAAATCTGACACTCTCTCCTGACCCTATACATGATCAGGACACACACACATATATACATAACTATAAATTCAAACATATCCATTAAATATAACAGTAATTTTATAATAAAGTGTTGACATTATATAATTTGTGGTCAACAATAAGACGAAACATTTCACTATTTAAGCTTAGGGTAATAGCAATGAGATATGTATAAAACTTCAAAATATATGAGTGACTTTCATCTTGTTTCTTCTTTGCATTTCACTTCTCTGAGAGAACACTCAGTTATTTCATTTACAGTTCTGTTGACTTTGTAAAACTATATCTGAATTCAGAATTCAGCAGTAAGAAGTCCAGATGGGTCTAGCCGCTGATCTGTATTCTAACTGGGTCCCTGGTTCTGTGGATGCTGGCTGGTCTAGTCTCTCGTCTTCCTCTCAGTCCTCACAAACTGGGAAAGATTGTGAGTGGGCAGAAAGTCATAAATTTCAACACTCGGTTCCTGCTTTTCTGCAAACCTCTTGTGTTTTGTTTTTAATCTTTCTTGCTTATCTGTTTATTATTGTCAGCTCTCTGCAGTTGGGCATTTTTAACTTTGGGGTCTTAGTATGGGATATCCCAAGTTATGTCCCTGGAAATGCTGAACAGAAGCACAGCCCTTGGGCTGGCCTGTCCACTGCCTACTGCCTCTTGATTGATTATTCTTTCCACTCTTTAACCCCGGGGAAGGGCTTATACTGATGATATTGAAGTTTACATGCCTGACTAAAACAAGTTTCTTCAGAGGGAGTGTTATTGCCTTGATACTTTCTCTACAGTGCCATCAAACTGCTGGGGCGGGGGTAGGGGGAAAGGGAGGTAGAGTAGTAGAATTAACACCAAAATAGAAAATACAAGACAAAAAATGTATCCTGGGATTTTATTTATTTTTAAAACTCATTCCTGTCCCCCAAAGATATCTAACACTTCTATTAAATTGCACATATTCCCAATTCCCTCTCCAATGAAGAAAGAATATAAGCTTATAAACTTCATTCTGTTTGCTATTCAGTATTCACTGCAGTAATGATTATGTGCACATGATAAATTCGTGCACTTTTCTTTTATTAATCATTCCATTGTCAGTTTGATTCAGTAGACTCACTACAGAGAATGAAGAGGAAATGTCGTTTTCCCCTTGCACTCTTTCTATTTATAAGAAACCTAAGATCACAACTAGTGTATGATAAACATGAAATGAATATAAGTCCCATTTTGACTTTGCTATAAAGATTACATATTTTCATCCTTACTGGCTAATTTCTAACTCTGCTACCCAGAACTTAAGCTCTCTAAAGACAAGTTCTTAATTTATTTTCATAATGTATATATTTGATCTCTGGGGTCTAAAATTGAATCTGGCACAGACACGGTGCTCAAAATGTCTCAATAATAAAAGATTCATTGACAGGGACAATATAGAGTGATAAATTACCATCATCCTATCAGGGGAAAACTTTATCTTCCTTTATTTCCATTATGAGGTTAAAATTCCCAACCTAACCCATTAAACATGATTTTTCTCCAGTTTTCTCTTTTTGATATCGTGGGTTTGTTTTAAATGTATTGCATCACAGTTTCAAGTGTGTGTGTGTGTGTGTGTGTGTGTGTGTGTGTGTGTGCCTTGTGTGTACCATAGCATTCAAACGACATTCAATTAAGGTTGTACTCATGAGCCTTGTTAGGAGTTACTTGAGAGGGGCAACTTACCAATGGCTACACAAAGGACTATGACACTTTTCCCCTGTACTCATTAACTGTCTATACTTCCCCAGTCAGGGATAGGAACTCATGAGTCTTTACCCTACCAATGACGGACTGTTGACAAGCCCTGCCTTATGTAGATCATAAGCAGATACTACAGCTGTTTTGAGTTCATGAATTAAATGACCATGTGATGTCCAAAAAGTATTTCCCTGCATGTCCATCCATCCTCTAGCTCTTACATATTTAATCCATTCTCTCTGATTTCTCAGCCTTGATGGTGTGATATAATGTCCTATTTAGGATTGAGAATTCAATACTCATTTATGTAATTACTTTTAATCATTATGTATGTAGGATGGTGCTGTTAGTAGAATGCATGTGCTATGAAAGTTGAGGGAGGGAATACTATGGATGTAAAGGTTTAAGAATGCATGAAGATGAGAAATGAGATTTCAACAGAATTAAAAAGAAAAAGTAAAAAGGGTGAACCTACCTAGAGAGATAATACTGTTCCACTAAGACAACGATCATAAGACCCCTGAGATTTCTCAGACAATGGATCACCAACCAGGCAGCATACACCAGTTGAGATGAGGCCTCCAACACATGTATAGCAGAGGACTGCCAAGTCTGAGTTCAGTCAGAGTAGATGCACCTAACCATCAAGAGAGCAGAGTCCCCAGGAAGTCTAGAGGTCTCATGGGGTATGTGGGGTGGTGAGATCCTTGTGGAGACATGGGAAGGGTAGCATGGAGGAGGTATGATATGTGGAAATGTTGGGGGGGGGCTGAGAGGGAATAAAATTCTGGAGTGTAAAAATAAATAAATAAAATTAAAACAAAAGCAAAATTATGAATACTAGTGTCAAACATATAATATTTCACTGAGCAATGTTTGCTCAGTGAGATTTTAAATGTCTCCCAAACTATCAAGCCAATAATGGAATAATGGTTCCATAACTATGTGTTGCCCACTGAAGACAGCCCATCTTTACTTATAGACCATAATGCAATTAACCTGGAGCTGAGCTGAAAGCTAACCTATGTTTATGGATAATGATTGGTTTTGTTGCTGGCTAGTTTTAATAGCAGTGGGAGGTGCTAAGCAGACTAGTATTGGAGAAAACTCATTAACAATGTCTTTGGTGAACTCTGCATTTTACAATATCGACCAGACAGTATGCCTGCATGGCTGTAATAGTGACTTACCTCTTATGAGTGTAATCAACATCTTTATGATCGGATGTAAAGGTCTCTCTGTAAGAATAAAATAGTGACTGCCAGTGCAAGCCTTGCAAAAGACCGAGTGCATAGACACCATCACTGACATTTTGCTAATGGATATGCTGTCACATTGTCTTCTAAATATTTCTCTTTATACTCATAACTTAGTGTCACTCTCAGCCTTGGTCAAATGTGTTTCTCTTTCTACTGATTGCTGGTAAATATTTTTTCTTCTTTTTGCATTTTATATGCTTGAATCAAATTCCTACTGCACAGTTGCCCAGCTTACGGGTCAAAATACATATGTAAGTAAAAGGAGAGGTGGGAGTGGGTGGGTGGGAGTAGGAACATCTTCATAGAAGCAGGCACAGCGGGAGGGATATGGGAGAGGGGGAAATAGAATAACATTTGAAATGTAAATACATAAAGTATCCAAAAATGAAATATAAAAAAGATGTGACCAAATTGGTGATTTCATATGAATATAATTTCAACTTAGTTCTAACTCCAAACTACTTCTGGCCAACCTTCCAAGCTTTAAAAGAGAAATCTCCCTTTAAGTGAATATTCATCGGCTTCAAAGAAAACCATTTGAGGTTCTGGAATGAATTATTAGTGATATAGTGGGATGAGAGGGAGAGGAGCCACATTTTGCTCACCCTATACTAACAATTACTAAATGTAACTAGAGGAATTTAACACTATATACTGCATGGCTGATTTAAGTTAATGTATTTTTAACAGAACATATTTTAACACATAAGGACAAAAGTTAACTATCATGGATCATTAAAGGCAAACACCAAAAACTTTATATAAAAAAAACAGAAAAATTGGAGATATGTATCAAAGGGAAATAATATTTGCTGTATTCACACGAGACAGATTAGTCAGACCCAGTGTAAACAAACTAATGAAAATTGTTTTTGTCATGTATATACATAACACTAACACTGCAGTTTGAGTATCATAGGAATAGAGGCAGGAGATCTTTTGGGGCTTTTGGGAATGCCCAGCTAAGAAAATGTAGCAGCCATCAGGAATAAAGTGGAGAGTAATAAAGGAATATACTGGAAGTCCACATGTGGCTTCCACACGTTTATACAGGTTTAAAACCTATCCTATAGAATAAATATTTTTAAAGTGTTAGAAACCTGGAGAGCTTTGAAGATATAAAGAGTTCACATCACTTATCACAATAACAGAAACATCTACTAATCAGTTAAAAAATGGGGACATTAAAAAAAAAGATGCAACCAGAGGCTCGATATTAAGGACCAAATCTTCATTTGAGTCTGAGCTCTGTCTTTGACTATCAGAATAACTACTTCAAGCATTCAATGTTGTTTTATTTACACTAAAATAGTTTTAAGTGAACGTAATACCATTTTGCATACCATTTTGCATATAGAAGTGTAATTTAGGTATAATATCCACACATAATCAAAAATGTAAATGTAAATTAATGAATATGTATATGTGAGAATAAATATAATAAAAGTGGTTTTCTCACTGTCCTTATTTACTTACTGTTAAGATATATGAAGCCCATAGGGGGAAAATATGTTAGCTTATTGTAATCTTCTTACCTCTGATCTGAGTTAAAAAAATGGTATGTATATTTTGTATCTAGAGTCAATAAAAAGCGTTTTCCTCCTTCTCCAAGTTTATCCTTAGGAAACAAATTACAGGACTTCCTAGAAGTCTATCTTCAATTCCCACTAACCATTTTCTCCCATTTTTCTCACAGAATGGATTTTCCTTTGCTGCACAAAGTAAATGAAACTAAATTTTGATTATAAATGTGTACGTGCTACTCATAAGCCAGGACATTTCCATCAAAAGACCTATCATCTAAAGAGGTTCTGGGTGTGTTGATTTCTTCCTTGACCCCCAACTCTCTTTTCACATTAGTCCTTCTTTAAAAGCCCATTGATGGTAAGAGAGAGACCCAACCACCTGGCCAGGTGGGCACTCCTGAGGCTGCAGAGCGGAAGAGACCACCAACACTGCTCACCCCTGCCCACATCCCTGGCCCAAGAGGAAACTGTATAAGGCCTCTGGGCTCCCGTGGGGGAGGGCCCAGGAGCGGCAGGACCCCTGCCAGAGACACCGCCGGACCCTGAAGGAAACAGACCGGATAAACAGTTCTCTGCACCCAAATCCCGCGGGAGGGAGAGCTAAACCTTCAGAGAGGCAGACAAGCCTGGGAAACCAGAAGAGACTGATCTCTGTACATACATCTCGGACGCCAGAGGAAAACACCAAAGGCCATCTGGAACCCTGGTGCACTGAAGCTCCCGGAAGGGGCGGCACAGGTACTCCTGGTTGCTGCCGCCGCAGAGAGCCCGTGGGCAGCACCCCACGAGCGAACTTGAGCCTCAGGACCAAAGGTAAGACCAACTTTTCTGCTGCAAGAAAGCTGCCTGGTGAACTCAAGACACAGGCCCACAGGAACAGCTGAAGACCTGTAGAGAGGAAAAACTCCACGCCCGAAAGCAGAACACTCTGTTTCCATAACTGGCTGAAAGAAATCAGGAAAACAGGTCTACAGCACTCCTGACACACAGGCTTATAGGACAGTCTAGCCACTGTCAGAAATAGCAGAACAAAGTAACACTAGAGATAATCTGATGGCGAGAGGCAAGCGCAGGAACCCAAGCAACAGAAACCAAGACTACTTGGCATCATCGGAGCCCAATTCTCCCACCAAAACAAACATGGAATACCCAAACACACCAGAAAAGCAAGATCTAGTTTCAAAATCATATTTGATCATGATGCTGGAGGACTTCAAGGAAGATGTGAAGAACTCCCTTAGGGAAACACAGGAAAACATTAATAAACAAGTAGAAGCCTACAGAGAGGAATCGCAAAAATCCCTGAAAGAATTCCAGGAAAACACAATCAAACAGTTGAAGGAATTAAAAATGGAAATAGAAGCAATCAAGAAAGAACACATGGAAACAACCCTGGATATAGAAAACCAAAAGAAGAGACAAGGAGCTGTAGATACAAGCTTCACCAACAGAATACAAGAGATGGAAGAGAGAATCTCAGGAGCAGAAGATTCCATAGAAATCATTGACTCAACTGTCAAAGATAATGTAAAGCGGAAAAAGCTACTGGTCCAAAACATACAGGAAATCCAGGACTCAATGAGAAGATCAAACCTAAGGATAATAGGTATAGAAGAGAGTGAAGACTCCCAGCTCAAAGGACCAGTAAATATCTTCAACAAAATCATAGAAGAAAACTTCCCTAATCTAAAAAAAGAGATACCCATAGGCATACAAGAAGCCTACAGAACACCAAATAGATTGGACCAGAAAAGAAACACCTCCCGTCACATAATAGTCAAAACACCAAACGCACAAAATAAAGAAAGAATATTAAAAGCAGTAAGGGAAAAAGGTCAAGTAACATATAAAGGCAGACCTATCAGAATCACACCAGACTTCTCGCCAGAAACTATGAAGGCCAGAAGATCCTGGACTGATGTCATACAGACCCTAAGAGAACACAAATGCCAGCCCAGGTTACTGTATCCTGCAAAACTCTCAATTAAAATAGATGGAGAAACCAAGATATTCCATGACAAAACCAAATTTACACAATATCTTTCTACAAATCCAGCACTACAAAGGATAATAAATGGAAAAGCCTAACATAAGGAGGCAAGCTATAACCTAGAAGAAGCAAGAAACTAATCGTCTTGGCAACAAAACAAAGAGAATGAAAGCACACAAACATAACCTCACATCCAAATATGAATATAACGGGAAGCAATAATCACTATTCCTTAATATCTCTCAACATCAATGGCCTCAACTCCCCAATAAAAAGACATAGATTAACAAACTGGATACGCAACGAGGACCCTGCATTCTGCTGCCTACAGGAAACACACCTCAGAGACAAAGACAGACATTACCTCAGAGTGAAAGGCTGGAAAACAATTTTCCAAGCAAATGGTCAGAAGAAGCAAGCTGGAGTAGCCATTCTAATATCAAATAAAATCAATTTTCAATTAAAAGTCATCAAAAAAGATAAGGAAGGACACTTCATATTCATCAAAGGAAAAATCCACCAAGATGAACTCTCAATCCTAAATATCTATGCCCCAAATACAAGGGCACCTACATACATAAAAGAAACCTTACTAAAGCTCAAAACACACATTGCACCTCACACAATAATAGTGGGAGATTTCAACACCCCACTCTCATCAATGGACAGATCATGGAAACAGAAATTGAACAGAGATGTACACAGACTAAGAGAAGTCATGAGCCAAATGGACTTAACGGATATTTATAGAACATTCTATCCTAAAGCAAAAGGATATACCTTCTTCTCAGCTCCTCATGGTACTTTCTCCAAAATTGACCATATAATTGGTCAAAAAACGGGCCTCAACAGGTACAGAAAGATAGAAATAATCCCATGCGTGCTATCGGACCACCATGGCCTAAAACTGGTCTTCAATAACAATCAAGGAAGAATGCCCACATATACTTGGAAATTGAACAATGCTCTACTCAATGATAACCTGGTCAAGGAAGAAATAAAGAAAGAAATTAAAAACTTTTTAGAATTTAATGAAAATGAAGGTACAACATACCCAAACTTATGGGACACAATGAAAGCTGTGCTAAGAGGAAAACTCATAGCGCTGAGTGCCTGCAGAAAGAAACAGGAAAGAGCATATGTCAGCAGCTTGACAGCACACCTAAAAGCTCTAGAACAAAAAGGAGCACATGCACCCAGGAGGAGTTGAAGGCAGGAAATAATCAAACTCAGAGCTGAAATCAACCAAGTAGAAACAAAAAGGACCATAGAAAGAATCAACAGAACCAAAAGTTGGTTCTTTGAGAAAATCAACAAGATAGATAAACCCTTAGCCAGACTAACGAGAGGACACAGAGAGTGCGTCCAAATTAACAAAATCAGAAATGAAAAGGGAGACATAACAACAGATTCAGAGGAAATTCAAAAAATCATCAGATCTTACTATAAAAACCTATATTCAACAAAACTTGAAAATCTTCAGGAAATGGATAATTTCCTAGACAGATACCAGGTACCGAAGTTAAATCAGGAACAGATAAACCAGTTAAACAACCCCATAACTCCTAAGGAAATAGAAGCAGTCATTAAAGGTCTCCCAACCAAAAAGAGCCCAGGTCCAGACGGGTTTAGTGCAGAATTCTACGAAACCTTCATAGAAGACCTCATACCAATATTATCCAAACTATTCCACAAAATTGAAACAGATGGATCACTACCGAATACCTTCTACGAAGCCACAATTACTCCTATACCTAAACCACAGAAAGACCCAACAAAGAAAGAGAACTTCAGACCAATTTCCCTTACGAATATCGAGGCAAAAATACTCAATAAAATTCTGGCAAACCGAATCCAAGAGCACATCAAAACAATCATCCACCATGACCAAGTAGGCTTCGTCCAAGGCATGCAGGGATGGTTTAATATACGGAAAACCATCAACGTGATCCATTATATAAACAAACTGAAAGAACAAAACCACATGATCATTTCATTAGACGCTGAGAAAGCATTTGACAAAATTCAACACCCCTTCATGATAAAAGTCCTGGAGAGAATAGGAATTCAAGGCCCATACCTAAACATAGTAAAAGCCATATACAGCAAACCAGTTGCTAACATTAAACTAAATGGAGAGAAACTTGAAGCAATCCCACTAAAATCAGGGACTAGACAAGGCTGCCCACTCTCTCCCTACTTATTCAATATAGTTCTTGAAGTTCTAGCCAGAGCAATCAGACAACAAAAGGAGGTCAAGGGGATTCAGATCGGAAAAGAAGAAGTCAAAATATCACTGTGAGCAGATGATATGATAGTGTATTTAAGTGATCCCAAAAGTTCCACCAGAGAACTACTAAAGCTGATAAACAACTTCAGCAAAGTGGCTGGGTATAAAATTAACTCAAATAAATCAGTAGCCTTCCTCTACACAAAAGAGAAACAAGCCAAGAAAGAAATTAGGGAAACGACACCCTTCATAATAGACCCAAATAATATAAAGTACCTCGGTGTGACTTTAACCAAGCAAGTAAAAGATCTGTACAATAAGAACTTCAAGACACTGAGGAAAGAAATTGAAGAAGACCTCAGAAGATGGAAAGATCTCCCATGCTCATGGATTGGCAGGATTAATATAGTAAAAATGGCCATTTTACCAAAAGCAATCTACAGATTCAATGCAATCCCCATCAAAATACCAATCCAATTCTTCAAAGAGTTAGACAGAACAATTTGCAAATTCATCTGGAATAACAAAAAACCCAGGATAGCTAAAGCTATCCTCAACAATAGGAGGACTTCAGGGGGAATCACTATCCCTGAACTCAAGCAGTATTACAGAGCAATAGTGATAAAAACTGCATGGTATTGGTACAGAGACAGACAGATAGACCAATGGAATAGAATTGAAGACCCAGAAATGAACCCACACACCTATGGTCACTTGATTTTTGACAAAGGAGCCAAAACCATCAAATGGAAAAAAGATAGCATTTTCAGCAAATGGTGCTGGTTCAACTGGAGGGCAACATGTAGAAGAATGCAGATCGATCCATGCTTATCACCCTGTACAAAGCTTAAGTCCAAGTGGATCAAGGACCTCCACATCAAACCAGACACACTCAAACTAATAGAAGAAAGACTAGGGAAGCATCTGGAACACATGGGCACTGGAAAAAATTTCCTAAACAAAACACCAATGGCTTACGCTCTAAGATCAAGAATTGACAAATGGGATCTCATAAAACTACAAAGCTTTGGTAAGGCAAAGGACACTGTGGTTAGGACAAAACGGCAACCAACAGATTGGGAAAAGATCTTTACCAATCCTACAACAGATAGAGGCCTTATATCCAAAATATACAAAGAACTCAAGAAGTTAGACCGCAGGGAAACAAATAACCCTATTAAAAAATGGGGTTCAGAGCTAAACAAAGAATTCACAGCTGAGGAATGCCGAATGGGTGAGAAACACCTAAAGAAATGTTCAACATCTTTCGTCATAAGGGAAATGCAAATCAAAACAACCCTGAGATTTCACCTCACACCAGTGAGAATGGCTAAGATCAAAAACTCAGGGGACAACAGATGCTGGTGAGGATGTGGAGGAAGAGGAACACTCCTCCATTGTTGGTGGGATTGCAAACTGGTACAACCATTCTGGAAATCAGTCTGGAGAATCCTCAGAAAATTGGACATTGAACTGCCTGAGGATCCAGCTATACCTCTCTTGGGCATATACCCAAAAGATGCCCCAACATATAAAAAAGACACGTGCTCCACTATATTCATTGCAGCCTTATTTATAATAGCCAGAAGCTGGAAAGAACCCAGATGCCCTTCAACAGAGGAATGGATACAGAAAATGTGGTACATCTACACAATGGAATATTACTCAGCTATCAAAAACAACGACTTTATGAAATTCGTAGGCAAATTGTTGGAACTGGAAAACATCATCCTGAGTGAGCTAACCCAATCACAGAAAGACATACATGGTATGCACTCATTGATAAGTGGCTATTAGCCCAAATGCTTGAATTACCCTAGATGCCTAGAGCAAATGAAACTCAAGACGGATGATCAAAATGTGAATGCTTCACTCCTTCTTTAAAAGGGGAACAAGAATACCCTTGGCAGGGAAGAGAGAGGCAAAGATTAAAACAGAGACTGAAGGAACACCCATTCAGAGTCTGCCCCACATGTGGCCCATACATATATAGCCACCCAATTAGACAAGATGGATTAAGCAAAGAAGTGCAGACCGACAGGAGCCGGATGTAGATCGCTCCTGAGAGACACAGCCAGAATACAGCAAATACAGAGGCGAATGCCAGCAGCAAACCACTGAACTGAGAATAGGTCCCCTATTGAAGGAATCAGAGAAAGAACTGGAAGAGCTTGAAGGGGCTCGAGACCCCAAAAGTACAACAATGCCAAGCAACCAGTGCTTCCAGGGACTAAGCCACTACCTAAAGACTATACATGGACTGACCCTGGACTCTGACCCCATAGGTAGCAATGAATATCCTAGTAAGAGCACCAGTGGAAGGGGAAGCCCTGGGTCCTGCTAAGACTGAACCCCCAGTGAACTGGTCTATGGGGGGAGGGCGGCAATGGGGGGAGGGTTGGGATGGGAACACCCATAAGGAAGGGGAGGGGGAAGGGGGATGTTTGCCCGGAAACCGGGAAAGGGAATAACACTCGAAATGTATATAAGAAATACTCAAGTTAATAAAAAAATATAGAAATAAAAATAAATAAATAAAAGCCCATTGATGTGCACACCACCTACCTGTTCTTGTCTAGCTAGCTTAGGTGGGGTTGGCTTCCTAAAACAAAATTCTCAGTCTAATAAAACAAATTATCCAAGTCAATGAGAAAGAATCAGCTACAATATTTAAAGAGATAGCAAGAGATGCATTCTATTTCTCTTAGATCATACAGTATAATACTATGTGGTCCAAATCTGCTGTAGTGATTTTGCTATCCTGACAGGAGTCTCTGGAAATCTATAATAGAAACAGAGTAATAAAATCAAAGTAGAAAGGCAAAGAAATAATGACACAAGGGAATTATGAGAAACCAAATATAAGCAGTAACACAGTGTTGACTGCATTAGGAGCTGATGGCACAAAGAATCCAGCAGATCACCTGATTCATTTAATTTATAATTGAGGCTTTACTTATTTATGTACTGATTTTACTGCCTTTGAAAGCTACTATAATTAACTATGTCATCTGCCTTAAGAACATTGGTAGATGGCAAAAATTCAGAGATAGCTGCTTTGCTGACTCCACATGCCCTATGGCACAATAGTGCAATTAATGACTAGTCACATCCCACTCACCTTCTCATGTGGCCCACTGCATGACAGGGGAAAGGCAGTCGTCAGTAGGTCAAGCATTTGACAGCGATCATTAGTAACAGCAGAATGCAGACTTGTGTTGTCCAGGAGGCTGGTCTCAGGGAGTAAGATAAAACATGTTAAGCCTGGGGATACAGCACATGTCTTCTTCCTCTTTGCTTGCTTAGGGAAAACAGGGGGAGAGAGAAAAAGTACTAATGATTGTTTTCTGGAGCTTAGAGATGCAATATGTTTAGAGTAACCACTAACTCTCGTTTACAGAGAATGAAAAGTTTGACGTTTAAAGCTGCTATTCTCTTCATGATAAGGAAAGTGAGCTTAAGAGCTAAGGGATCATGAAGCAAGATCACAGACTGTAAATGAGGCTGGATCTTATAGCTCAGCTATTCTGCTTCAGGCTATGGCATTTACCACACCACGTGTAATTTAAGTTTCATGATTTTGATGAGCTGGGTGAGAGACTAAGGAAAAAGCACAACTTGTCCAATATGTAGAAGTTATGATTGGGAACACAGGACTTGAACTGTCACTCTTCTTCTGCAGGAAACACAAATCTGAGCATCACCTTTCCTGTTTCATCAGGAGCCACAGGTTTTCCTCTTCAGTCGAAAACTTTAAACATTTTCATAAATGTAATTAAGGCCTCTTAGTGTCTCAAAAGATGGCAGCAAAGATCAATACAAAAATGAAAACCATGGAAGCTGTTTCTGTTTGTGGTATTTTCAATAATTACACACATTTTGAAAATGTTATTACATGAATTTTGTGTGGGAGGGCAGGTGGAGGAAAGGGAGAAGGGAGGGAGGGAGAGAGGAGTATGAATGGCATCATCTGTGTATGGAAGTGAAAGAGAGATTGCATAAATTAGTTTTCTCATTGCATTATGCGGATCCCGGAATTGAACTTGGATCATTGTACGTGGCAGAAAATGCCTGAATGCAATGAACAAATATATATTTTGCATATATTACAAAACTCTTTACTCATATACACATAAACACACACATATACATAAATATAATATTTTTAAATATAAAATTTATATAAATATATATAAAACATATATATAAAATTTCTCCCTGTGTGTTTATTCCACAGGTTTATTAAGGCATGCCAACCTTGATTTCTCTGTGTATGTGTATGTATGTATGTATGTATGTATGTATGTGTGGTGACTGGGATTCCCTTGTTTGGTAATAAATGTCAATTAGAATATACTGTAGGCACTGATTTCATTGGAATTAAACTCCTCATGAATCTGACAACCTACTGAGTGACAAAGATATTATAAAACAAAATCACAAACCATTTGAGATGATTTTAGATGATGTAGAGTATGGAAACAGATGCAGAAACCAACAACCAAACATCAGCGGGTGCTAAAGAAGGCTTGTGGTCAGCTGTGGGATAGAATTGAATTAGCTGAGGTCCCATTTATCACCTCATAAAAATGGAAAGCTTCTCTAAGGCAAAGGACATGGTCAATAAGATAAATCGACATCCTACAGATTGTGAAAATAACTTCAATAATCCCACATCTGATAGAAGGCTAATATGCAAAATAAAGAACTCAAGAAACTTACCTCCAAAAAGACAAACAAACCAATCAAAAAATGGGGTATAGAACTAAACCAAGAATTCACAATAGAGGAATCTTGAAAGGCTGAGAAGCACCTAAAGAAATGTTCCAAGTCCTTAGTGATCAGAGAAATGCAAATCAAAATGACTTTACACCAGTCAAAATGGCTAAGATCAAAAACTCAGATGACAGCACATGTTGACAAGGATATAGATAAAGAGGAACACTCCTCCATTGCTGGTGGAATTGCAAACTGGTACAACTCTGGAAATCAATTTGGAGGTTCCTCAGAAAACTGGAACTAGACCTACCTAAAGAGTTAGCAATAACACTCTTGGGAATATACCCAAAAGATACCCCACATGGGTCACATGTTCCACTGTCCTCATAGGGAGCTTATTTTTGATAGCCAGAAACTGGAAACAACACAGATGTCTTACAATAGAAGAATGGATACAGAAAATGTGGTTCATTTACACAATGAAATATTACTCAGCTATTAAGAATGAGGACACCCTGAGTTTTTCAGGCAAATGGATGGAACTAGAAAATGTCGTCCTAAGTAAGGTAATCAGACCCAAAAGGACATTTACTGTATCTCACTAATAAGTAGATATTGGCAAAAAAAAAAAGTACAGGATACCCAAAATACAGTCCATAGAGCTCAAAAAGGTCAACAAGCTGAAGGGTCCTAGTAAGGATGTCTCAGTCCCACATGGGAGGGAAAATAAAGCAACCACATGGTGGGGGGGGAGAGTGTTAGGGGAAAGAAAGGGAAAAGGGGTGGGGGAGAGGGGAACATATCCTGGAATTGGGTGGGGTAAAATAACTGAAGCCCTGAAGGCCAGCAGAAAGAATGGAAACAGGACCTCAGGAGAAAGAAGGTTGGGAAGACCCTCTAGAATGTACCCGAGACTTGGGAAGTGAACGACTCTCAGTACTCAAGGGAAGTGGGAACCTAGATGAAATACCCTACAGTGGGGAGAGGAAACTTGTAGAGCCCACCTCCAGCAGAAATACATGGCATCAAGTGAGGGATGGAGTTGCTATCCCACAGCCAAAGCTCTGACCCATAATTCTCCCTGTCTGAAATACATGCAGGGATGGAGATGGAGATGAGCCTGAGGAAAAGAAGATCCAGCAACAGACCCAAAGTGGGTTCTAGCTCAAGGGGAGGCCCTAAGACCTGACACCATTACTGAAGATATGGAGTGCTCACAAAGTGGGAATTACCATGACTGCTCTCCAAAACACCCAACAAGCAGATGAAAGACTCAGATGCAGATATGTGTACCCAACCAAGGAACAGATGAAGCAGACCCCTGTGGTTCAATTAGGGAAAAGCTTGAGGAAGCTAAGGTGGAGGACAACTCTTTAGGAGCACCAGCAGTCTCAATTAACCTGGATCCCTGAGATCTCTTAGCCACTGAATCACCAACCAGGCAGCACACACCAGCTGAGATGAGGCCTCCAACACATATACAGCAGAGGACTCCCAGGTCTGAGTTCAGTCAGAGAAGATGCACTTAACCCTCAGGAGACTCAAGTCTCCAGGAGTTTAAAGGTCAGGAGGGGTGTTTGGGGTGTGGATATCCTTGTGGAGATGTGAAGAGGGGACGTTGAGGAGGTATGAAATGTGGAACTTTCGAAGGGGGGTGTGGACTGAGAGGCGAATAAAATTTGGAGAGTAAAAGTAAATAAATAAATAAATAAATAAATAAATAAATAAATAAGAAAGAAATTATTTAGAAAGCATTTAAAAAAATAGAATTGAATTGGCTGGAGAGTTCAAGGACACCACAAGAATACTTGCAGAGTCAACTAACCTGGGCACATGGGAGCTCACAGAGAACGAATCACTAACCAAAGCATGTGCAGAGACTGGACCTAGACCCCCTACACATTTGTAACAGATGTTTAGATTGGCCTTCATGTGGGTCCTCTGACAATTAGAGAGGAGGCTGACCGTGACTTATTTGCTTGTCATTAGATCCCCTTTCCAACCTGGACTACCTAGTTGGGCCTCACAAGGAGGGAATATGCTTAGGCCTATTGCTACTGGATTGTCAGCGTGTGGTGGTACACAAAGGGGGCTTCCCCTTCTGTGAGTAGAAAGGGAGCCATTAGGGGAGGGGTTTATAAGCATGGGAGTGGAAGGAGAGAAGGGATGAGGGGCTACAAATGGGATTTAAAATGAATGAATTGGTGGAATAATTGGTTATTTAAATATTAAATGATGTAAAAAAATTCAGGAGGGTTTACCATGAAAAATGGTAGACAAAGCAGTTTAAGTCAGATAGTAGAGAAACACAGATGGATTCACAGAATTTAGGGAGAAAGAGATGAAATGAGAAATAGTAAAGTATCTTTGAGAAGACACAGGTGGACAGAAAACATTCCAGTACACTGAGAAGAACATGTCAATGATTTGAAGCAATATTATGTCCAGGGGAAGTGAATACTTTGGAGGAGAGGCTAATGATCAAACTAAATATTAGTATATAATCTTTAGGGAGAGAGGCCCCAGACATTCTCTGTTAAAATTACTATGTAATGAAGAAAAAATGAAATCATGTTTTATTGCAGAAAAATGAACTTGACTCTAAACAGAACATTAACCAGTGTAAGCCAGTCTCAGGAAGACAAATATCAAATATATATCCAGTAATGTGTTAGTTTAAGCTGTAGTAAAAGAAATAAAAAGTGTTTTTCTCACCCAATCCTCATCTGTGAAAACTCCTCTGCTGTAAACATGTTATAAATTTCATGACTAAAACAAAACTTACTTCAGGAGATGCATTGGGACCCTGAGACTAGCTTTGAAAATCACAAACAGACATTTGTATGCGTAGGTGGCCTGAGCCACCTGTAAATAGGGACTGCAAGCATACGCCTAGCATTCTGTTTGGGGATATTTGAAAGTTGGAAATAATTAACAATGAAAAATGTTTTCTCCTGGTATTCAAAAACTGTTGCTTTCCTCAAGAACGCAAACCTTCGAGGACCTTTGCAGCCAATAGGAAGTGTACAGATCCGTAAGTGTACCATTTCTCTAAAAGTCAATAGCTTGTTTACTCACTGAATCAGGATTAGGCTTTGTCTGGGGATGGCAGTATAAATGTCAGTATACATAAGAGGGGTGGCATTTGACTTAACTCTCTGAAAACTCTTTCTAATGTGTAATTCTATTAATACTTACCAAATATGTTTCTGAACCATATAAAACTGTATTATGTCTGAGAATTAAGTGAAATAAAACATATGGAAATTATAGAAATTCTTTTACAGGTCAGCTATATGATAATGTAAAAGTGGATAATATAAAAATGAATAATATATCCAAATAATACAACTGCTGATTGATTCTGAAATACAATTAAAACTGGAATGAATAAACATATCATATGGAATGCTAAACAATTTATAATATCCCTCTTCCTGGTAAACAATAATGCTGTCGGTTGCTCTGTTTGTCTGTTTGCTTGCTTCCTCTTTTGTTTGTTCTGTATGATAAGTGTCCAGAGTAATTAAAGAAAAATAAGCTATCAATAAGAGAGAGAGGAAGAAAGAATAGGAGTGGAAGAGAGAAGACAGATGAAAAAGAGGGCAGATAATTTATTAACATTTTAAGTGACTGTAAAAATAATATAAAACAGATACATTAAATATCTCATCAAGCTTCGCTTATGTCGGTTGTAGTGACAATTAGCTGTTTAATATATTTGTAATGGGAAATCACTCAGTCTGAAATGTATTTACTGAACACCTACAGTCTACCACACACCACAAAGAATATTTAACAACAAATGATAGCACAGACAAAAACAATCACAGTCCTTCACTTCATGGGACACCCATGGTAATCGCTGAAAATGGCAAAAGAGTACACACACACACACACACACACACACACACACACACACACCCCACAAATAAACAATAGAAACTGGGGAAGGCTACTTGGTTTAAAAGGCATAGAAGTATAATAAGAATGAAAGAGAGAAAACCAGGTAAAGGAGACTATTTATTAAGGTCATAAATTCAACATTTTGATTTAAACTTAACAAAATATATTTATACATTCAACCAACCATATAAATAACTAAGTGATTGGAGGAGAGAGAGGGAGTATGTGTAATTAGTGATTTAGCATGAGTCAGTCATGCTTACTGGTGTAAAGCACTTTAGGCAGGCTAAATTTTAATCGAAGAGCTTAGGAGCCTCCTCAAACTTTAATCTGAATACATTTACAATTCTAATAATTCTCTTGTGCAAGCTGGAATGGGAGGGTCAACTGGGGAGGAGGAGAGAAGAATGAGAGCAGGAAGAGAGTGCAGGGAGAGACAGATGAACCTCAGCCACTCAAAGGGTCATGTGGAAACTTACCACAGTAGAATCTTCCTAAAATAAGTTCTTATCTGAAAGTAATGTAAATTTGAATCCCCAAATAATGGGAGAGACAAAATTCACAACTAGACATCTCTCACCAGCAAGCGAGACTTGTGGTTCAGGGAATGGCTTATATCCAATCCAGGTTTTAGCTAAAAGGCCCAATAGGAACTCCCAAATAAGCCAGGGTATTACCAGGGTTATTGGTTGCTTCCCATACACTCATGCTAAAAGTCTATTGTTTAACACACCATGCATACATATATCTCATTGAACATAGAGAATGCAAGCTGGTGCCTATGTAGAGACTTTACTCCTACTGACAACAGTTCATGTTACCTGAAGGTACTCTTCACATTCCTATAGAAAAACAGTGACCATCGGTACAGCTGTAACACCTTAAATCCACAGTGGTGACCTGCCTACAAGACATAGTTGTGCAATAGTGGCACAAACATTGCAGCACTAGCCAAACAACGTCTGAGCGAAATCAATGCTTAATCCACTAAATGGTACCCATGATTAATACTTTCTGGGTAGCCAAGAATCTGAGCCTAGGTGCATCCTAGATCCAGGGGAAGACTGAATACTATAACTCTGCTGAAGGAATGTAGAAATAAAATGATCCCTAATGCCATTTTGTTACATCAATAAATGAGTATCTGGTCAGCTAGCATTACAGAAGTTTCTTCCTTTCTCCCACAGCTCAGGTAACCCTGTTGAAGAGGAGGTGGAAAGAATCTAAGAGCTACTGGGGATGGAAGACACTACAGAAGCAAGGCTTTCTATTTCTAGACCAACAGGACTAATGCACATGGGAACTCACAGATACTGTAGCAGCATACACAGGATGGTTGTTGTAAAAATATAAAAATAAAAAATGTATGGTGGGCTTTTACCCCGCTAGGTCCGCACCGCGGTGTCCCAAGATATCTGCTAGGTATCTCGTTGGAAACACATCCCAGCCGCACACTTTCTTACACTCAAACTGTCACATAAAAGAACACACAACACAATAATCGTAGATCCAAATGATAAGATATATTTGCCCACTTAAACATACAAAGCCCGGTACCATCCATCCCTTAGGAACATTAATAACAACCTGTAATTACACAGAGCAGAATCTTAACATCACCTGCCATAGCGTCTCACCCTCTCCTATGTCCTGTCTCTCCGTTCTGTTCTAGTCTCCTCCTCTTCCTTCACACTTTTCTCCCGCCCATCCTTCCTTCTCCTCCAATAACAGGCCTCCTTCTATCCTGTACCTGCCCCTCACCTGTACTTTACAAATTCAATGGGGAGGTTCTGGTGAAGTCACTTGATTCCTGAGTACATGACTAGGCAGCTGTTCTTGGGGCAGTGGAATTAGCATCAAAATACAGATAACTTCAGGGCAAACCACAACACCAGACCAGCACAGGTCTGAGCCAGATGAGGTACCAGTACTGAGATTAAAAGTGAGTATCACAGGAAGGGGAATCCCTTGGTCCTGTGGAGGCTCCATGACCCAGTGTAGGGGAACCCTAGGGCACTGAGGCAGAAGTAGGTGAGCAGGTGGAGAAGCACACTCAAGGAGCAGGGTGACAGGGAGGGGATAAGGTGTTTGTGGAGGGGAACTGGGAAGGGTGATAACAATTGAAATGTAAATAATAAAATAACCAATAAAAACCAGTGAAAAAAAAAGAAGTAGACACTGCCCTCATCCCTAACATTGAAACTCTTTTTAATTGCTAAGGACTCAAAAAGAGAAAACATGATTTTCTTCAAAGAGCCTTATTAGGTATAAAATCATGCTTAAGGGCAGGTCCCATGCACAACAGTAAATAGCCAACAAAAAAATAAACTCAATGATATTTTGGAGGCATATGCCTCACGATCAATGTCTAAGCTTTTTCTTTTCATTGTTTTTTTCTTTAGCTATTTAACATTATTGGTGGTAGGATTGCAAACTGGGACAACCACTCTGGAAATCAGTCTGGAGTTTTCTCAGAAAATTGGACATTCTACTACCTGAGGACACAGGTATACCACTCCTGGGCATAAACCCAAAAGCTGCTCCAACATATAACAAGGACACATCTCCACTATGTTCATAGCAGCCTTATTTATAATAGCCAGAAGCTAGAAAGAACCCAGACGCCCTTCAACAGAGAAATGGATACAGATAATGTGGTACATCTACACAATGGAGTACTACTCAGCTATCAAAAACAATGACTTCATGAAATTCATAGGCAAATGGATGGAACTAGAAAATATTATCCTGAGTGAGGTAACCCAATCACAAAAAAGAAACATGGTATGTATCCACTGATAAATGGATATTAGCCTAAAAGCTCAGATTACCAAAGATACAATTCACAGACCATGTGAAGCTCAAGTAGGAGGACTGAAATGCGGATGCTTCGTCCTTCTTAAAAGGGGGAATACAATATTCATAGGAGGCGATATGGAGACAAAGTTTTGAGCAGAGATAGAAGGAATAGCCTTTCAGAGCTTGCCCCACCTGGGGATCCAGCCCATAAACACACAGCCACCAAACCCAAATAATATTGCTGATACCTAGAAGTACAAGCTGACAGGAACCTGATATAGCTGTCTCCTGAGAGGCTCTGCCAGAGCATGACAAATACAAAGTCAGATGCTCCCAGCAAATCATTGAACTGAGAGAGGGGTTCCCATTGGAGAAGTTAGAGAGAGGATTGAAGGAGCTCAAGGGGTTTGCATCCCCATAAGAACAACAATACCAACCAACTAGAGCTCCCAGGAACTAAACCACCATCCAAAGAGTACACATGGGCAGACCCATGGCTCCATCTGCATATGTAGCAGAGAATGGCCTTGTTGGGCATCAGTGGGAGGAGAAGCCCTTGGTCTTGCCAAGGTTGGACCCCCCCCCACTGTAGGGGAATATAAGGGTGGGGAGGCAGGAAGGGGTGGGTGGTTGGGTGGGGGAAAGGGGATACTATTTGAAATGTAAATTTAAAAAAATACAATAAAAACCTTAAAGATATTTGCCTAATATATTATGTCTTCTGATTTCATCTTTGTGTGTTTTCTTTTATGCTAATATCTGTATTGAGTCTCAGTGTCTATATGTGGTTTCTGAGCTTTTTCTTTGGCTCTCTTTTATTTGTTGGTTTGTTTTATCTTATTCTAATCATTTCAGTTATATTTTAAAATAATGACTATAATAATCATTATTGTTACTACTTTTGGTCCCTTTTTATCTCAAAATGAGATAAAAAATAGTGAATTTCGGTGACTGTGACAGTAGGGAGTATCTGGTACGAGATGAGGAAGGGAAAACTATAATTAAAACATGTAGTATGAAAAGTATTTTCAAAAAATATTCCTCTCTATTAAACAGAGATAAAATTGAAGGAAATTGTTTAGAAGTTGGTGCTACAATTCAGACAACTATGGACAGTGGCCTAAAGAAATGTATTTATGCTACATACTAAATACAATTTACTAATATAAAATTAGAGGTGAATATTGCTAGAAACAAAAATGGGATTAGTAATGTAGTTATCAAGTCTATTACTAGTAACTTAAAAGAATCTCCCTAAAATATTTCAAATTAAATGACATTTAGCAAAATAAGCAAGAATAGAATTAGAATGAAGCAAAAAATTATAACAAACTTGGGTTAGTGGAAGACAATTATTTCTGAGAGCCAATTAAAGGAAAGTAAGTATCAAAAGTTGTGCAAATAAAATGGTCAGAAAATGAGCGGTCCCCTAGAAATAACACTACTTCATTGTTACTGATTAAATTTCAGGAAATCCAAATGACATAGAAACAAAAGACCAGGTCTGTATTCTGAATACCTCAATAATTAAATGGTGTTTTGAGGATAATAAGCCGAAAGAAGTTTGAATGGATAGTAAAAGGACACACAAATGTAAATGCAACATTTTTACAGCTTATTTATCCTTTTCATGTTTACACAGTAACATTTAGCAAAATAAAGAAGAAGAAATAGATGAAGTAAAATGTATAACAGACATGAAATAGTTTAAGAGAGTTATCTATGACAGACAGTTAAGGAGAAATAAGTATTCAAAAATCAACAGGATAGCATGAAGCCTGGGATTAAGAATTCTTGTCCCATGCCTAAACATAACAAAAGCTATATAGAGCAAACCAACAGCCAACATCAAATTAAATGGAAACAAGAAGCAATCCCACTTAAATTCTGAACAAGACAAAGTTGCTCACTCTCTCCCTATCTGTTCAACATAGTATTTGACGTTCTAGCTAGAGCAATTAGACAACAAAATGATATATCAAGGGGATAAAAATTGGAAAGGGAGAAGTCAAAATATCACTATTTGTAGATGATATTATAGATAAGTGACCCACAAAATTCCACCAGAGAACTCCTGCAGCTGATAAACAACTTCAGCAAGGTGGCAGGATATAAAATCAACTCAAACAAATCAGTAGCCTTTCTTTATATAAATGATAAACAGGCTAAGAAAGAAATTAACAAAACAACACCCTTCACAATAGAGGCCTTTCTTATAAACTTATCCTCACTTTGAAATGTAGCACTTCATTTTAGTTTTCTCTCTGATTTCATTGTGGGAATTATGAGGCCTTCTTAAAAATGTACAAAAATCGTTTGGTGCTTCTCTTTACTTTAGTGCCAGTTGTTGCTGCCAAGCGCGGCTGGTCCATATGCCCAATGAGTGGTGCTATATCTGCTTAAGTAGCACAGGTGTCCAGGGTTTGATCAACAGTGTGGCGATCAACCCTGTCATAGAGGCCCTATGGGTCACTGTGAACCCAGCCCTGAGCAAGGCCTCTGAGCGCCAGTTCAATGAGGCACAGAAATCTCTGGATTTTGACTGCTCCAGATTACTATGTCAGAACAACTGGATTTACTTTGTGAGACAGGCAGGTGTTATTTATTTGAAAAATATGATAACACAATATTGGTCTGATCGGGAAGCCACTCCAGGGAACATCTCCCCATATACTATTTCAGAAGAAGACTGACGATGCATTTGAGAAAATATCATAGAAGCCATTATCCACTCACCTGAGCTAACAGGGTACAGCTTAATACGTGCACCCATCACATCACCAAACGTGACTATCCAAGCCGCTGGACTGTCATTGTGGGCAAGATTGGTCTTTTTATCTACAGTCTGATAGCAGTGTTTTGTTGGCTGGGAATTCTTTGCCTTTATCAGCTTGTGAAAAATTATGAGTACAAGAAACCAGAAAAGTGAAGTCCATTCATTTGCGGAAGCCATGCAGCACTTCCTGTCAGTTCTGAAGGATCGCTTTACCCCGCTGCTTTCTGATCAATTTGACCAGTTTGTCCTCATCCAAAAGCAGATGTTAAAGATCTTCTATACTCTTGTTCAGTATACACCAACTCTGGAGCTGATAAACCAACAGAATCTATTCGGGTGGATACTTTGAAGACAGTTGTGAATAGGGATGCACCTAATGAAACACTTCAACTTGAAGAAGATGATAGACCAGAGATACCCTGGTGGAAATGTGAGTGAGCCTTACATATTTTAGCAAGACATTTTGAATGATATGGAAGCCATGAGAATGGTTCTAAAGAGTATGATGAATTTGCTGAAGTCTTTCTGAAGACCTTGTCTGTTGGTGTCCAGCAAGTTTTACTGAGTGTCACATCATTACATGGAGAAACGATATGTGCCTCCTCAGGTTTCACAGCAGACATTAAATTATATTAATCAAGGAGTTTCCCACACCCTTATGTGAAAGAGGCTGAAGCCTCATATACAAGGCATTAGCCAAGATGCTATTTTTCCATTGATACAGATTCTGATGAGGAATTCTGGCAAGATCATTGTGAATATATACACATGAAGTGTGATGTGTTTGAAGATTTCATTTCTTCTAGTATTGCTGCCCAAACGCGTTAGTTTACAGCTTGTAGTACAAGGAAAGAAGTACGGCAAAAGACTAAGGGATCTCGTTATCAAATTCTTACTGAACCTAACGCTGATCCTCGTAAAAAGGATGGAGCCTTGTACATAATTGGCTCTTTAGCTGAAATACTTCTGAAGACAAAGATCTACAAAGATCAAATGGAATACATGTTGCAAAATCATGTGTCTCCTCTCTTTGGCAGTGAGCTAGGATACCGGAGAGCAAGAGCTTGCTGGGATCTTCACTATTTTTGTGAAGTGAAGTTTAAAAGTGATCAAAACCTCCAAACAGCTTTAGAGCTGACAAGAAGATGTCTGACTGATGATCCAGAAACTCCTGTGGAAGTGGAAGCTGCCATTTTACCACCAGTGTTGATCAGCAATCAAGAAAACACTAAAGAATGCATCATGCCATATATCAGACTTGTAATGCAGGCTCATCTTCATATTATAAGGGAAACAGAAAAAGCTGATCTTACAAATGTAATTCAGAAAATGATCTGTGAATATAGTGAAGAAGTCACTCTTACTGCTGTAGAAATGGCAATCTGGCAATGACATTTAACCAATGAATCCGGATTAGGCCAGATGAGGCAGGAGGTGATGAAGAAGCGATCACTGTTATGGACATTCCAAATGCACCTGGCACACTTCTGAGTGTGACTGAAGACCACAGACACAACCCAGAAGCTTATAAGTCACCGGGACTGTTTTCCAACAGCATGTCTTAGAATTCCATGAGGAGATTTTTTTTCCTTTGGCACATAGTCCGACATGTCAACAAGTGTCTCCACAGATGTGGCAGTTATTGCCCCTTGTATTTGAGGTATTTCAGCAAGATGGCTTTAATTACCTTACGGACACGATGCCTCTTCTACATAACTGTGCCCCACCTAGGATCCATCCCACATGCAGACCCCAAACCCAGACACTATTGCTGATGCCAAGAAGTGCTTGCTGACAGGAGCCTGATACAACTGTCTCCTGAGAGGCTCCACCAGATCATGACCAAAACAGATGTGGATGCCCGAAGCCAACCATTGGACTGACCACAGGAACCCCAATGGAGGAGTTAGGGGAAGGATGGAAGGAGCCGAATGGGCCTTATCTGACATCAATGACCTTATCTGGCCCTGTGAAGGCTTGATGCCCCAGTGTAGAAGAATGGTAGGGTGGTGAGGGAGGAGTGGGTGGGTTGGTGGGGGAACACCCTCATAGTAAGGGTGGATGGTATAGGGGTTTTGCAGGCTAACATTTGAAATGCAAATAAATACAATATCCAATTTAAAGAAAAATCCTATGTAACAGTTGATATAGACACTCTTCTATCTGATACCAAGTATCTTGAGATGATAGAGAGCATGTGTAAAGAAAGTTCTTACTGGAGTTGCAGGAGATGTGCCATGTCCTGCAGCAAAATTGTTAGAGGTCATCATCCCGCAGTCCAAAGGCTGGGGCATTGATCAGTGTATCCCACTATCTGTGGACGCAGCTTTAGAGAGACTGACAAGGGAGGCTGCAATTGCAGCCTTGTATGATAATCCACACTTACTCCCTAATACCTTTGAAAATCTCCGCTTCCCATATAGTGGTGTACCTGTTACAAATCACTTTATCACACAATGGCTTAATGATGGTAACTGTTCTCTTGGGGCTTCGTGAGAGGAAGATGTTTGTTCTTGGCCTGTGCGCTCTTTTTATATTTAATGGATAAAAAGATCAATGCAGAACATGAGAATGACAGTGATGATGATGATGATGATGATGACGACGATGATGATGACGACGATGATGATGACGACGATGATGACAACGACGACAACAATGGTGGTGATAATGCCAAAGATGATGATGAAACTGAAGACCTGGGGAGTGATAAAGATGATCTTGATGAAGATGGGTAGGAATATTTGGAGATCCTGGCTAGACAAGCTGGCAAACATGGAGATGACGAAGGTTGGGAAGAAGATGATGCAGAGGAAACTGCTCTAGAAGGCTATTCCACAGTCATCAATGATGAAGGCAACACGGTTGATGAGTTGATGAGTATCAGATCTTTACAGCTGTATTTCAAACCATTCAAAATCATAATCCTGTATGGTATCAGGCTTTGACTCACAGTTTTAATGAAGAGCAAAATTAAAAAAAAAATAACATCTCTGACTGATCAGAGAAGAGCAGCCCATGAATCCAAACAGATTGAAAATCATGGAGGATACAAACACAGTGCTCCGAGTGTGCCAAGTTCTTTCAATTTTGGAGGCCCGGCACCAGGGATGAATTGAGATTCCACTTTCTTTCCTGCTGTGTGAGTGTAGTGAAGACCTTATGTTCCTCCTAGTAGTTCTAGAACTGGTTCAAGTTATCTACTAACTGATCGATAGAAGGACAGAAACCCCAGGAGGTGGGAGCTGATCATGTAACCTGGCACTGGAAACTAGAGGGATTTGGGGAGGGCTTAACTTCAGGGGCTACTTTCTTTATTTTTTGAAAAGTGTAAGGTCCTGATTCTGAAGCTTCAAGAGACACTGTGGAAGTCTGAAATGAGGGGATGTCATGAAGACAGCTTTTTGTTTTCCTGAGGAAAAATAATAGGCATGGGCTACAGGACTGTTTAAAATGTCTCATTTTACAGAATAAAATTCATAGGTGTAATGTTTACATTTCTTTTTTTTTTAAAGATTTATTTATTTATTATATATAAGTACACTGTAGCTGTCTTCAGATACACCAGAAGAGGGCATCAGATCTCTTTACAGATGGTTGTGAGCCACCATGTGGTTGCTGGGAATTGAACTTATGACCTCTGGAAGAGCAGTCGGGTGCTCTTAACCACTGAGCCATCTCTCCAGCCCCAATGTTTACATTTCTAAATATTTGTTCTATTTCAGTCTCTTCCTTACTATTGGACATCGTTTGTATGTGAATAAGAAGGTAATCAGATGGCCTTATTCAGTCTTTACCATTTTCATTCACCAGATTGTTCCTATATAGATTGGACATTGATTGTAGCACTCTATAAATGATTTTAAAATCTGTAAATGAATTAGTACCTTCATTTTAACACACAAGGAAATAAGCCTGCTAGCCTATGTATAAAAGCAAAACTGGTTGCTGTTTAGAAAAGGAATGTAATGGGGTAAGGGGAAAAGGGATAATTCCAGGTTTAATTATTAATTAAGAAATGAACTAGCAATTTTGTATCTGGTGACATTGTGATACACTCACCTCTGTTAGTGACAAATTCAATCTGTAAAAAGGGGTTAGTGATGTTTTATTGCTGCTCAAACTTGCAACTCCTTCTGTGACCTTTTTTGTTTCTTAAAGTTCTCAGTGTACAAGTTTGGATGCATTTGGATACAAGATCTTCCATAACAAACATTTCTTCTGTGATTCTTTCTTTCTTTGCTATTCTTTTGACAATTGTTTTGCTACCCTGTGATATAACACACTTTGAGCTCTTTTGACTAAAAATATTTATTATATCTGTTTCCTGAAAAGAAATTTTTGCTGAGTAGTATCCCAGAGTGACAGGGCCTCGTTATTGAAAAGTTAGCTTGTGTATCCCTAGTGAGGATGCTATCATGCTTCAGAAAATGGAGACACTTTAGGGGGGACATGGCACAAATATACAATATTTCAGTAGGCTTTTGATATCAGGAGAGCTCACTGCAAATACACATTTATGTAATAAGTTTCTTGTATTAAAAATAATCAGGTGAGACAAGGAAAAATATGATCAAAGGATGTGTAGAAGGATGATAAAGAAAAACACTTAAGAGCATCATGCTATTATCTTTTCAATTACATTGATTATGATGAGAAATTTGTTAACATATTCATGTCTTTGTTTCTCACCACATAATATACTAGAAATACATGATTATGACATAATTAGAATACCTTTCTACATTGTTCTATATTTGAGTTTGGTCAAAATCTGGATGTGGGGATGTTTATTGTCAATTCAGAAACTTTCATTCATTTATTTGAAATATTATTTATTCAAATGACCTCAACCTTTTAAAAAGTCACAATATCATGTTTATTAACCAATGCAAAATTTTCCCACAACTTTATTGTGTTTTGCTTGGACATTGTCTCTATTGTTTCTATTTCATTCTCTATGTAAAGTAGTTAAAATATTATAAGGGAAGAAAATTCAACATATAAAGAATAAATTCATCTAAACTGTACTCCAGCCTTATATAAACAAAATGGTAAAATGCTATTTAAAATTTACAAGCGATATTAAATATACCATACCAACTATATCATTAAAAAATAAAGTATACTAAATTTAGTTTCAAAAATGAAGAAAGAGAAGTTAGAAAAATTAAATAAAAACATTCTTTTCATTTGAAAAGTAATTAAATATAAAAGATGTACAATTTTTAATGTTGATTTTTATATTTTAAGTTTTGGGGTTATAATTATATTTCTTGTGTTCTTTGCCTACATATATGTCTATGCATGTGTATTGCAAATAAGTTGAGTTCATCCTGTATAATGTTACTTGTATGGTTTCTTTTTAAAAAAAATTGTATGTCTACTTGGAGAAGTGATTATTTTGAATTGAAAATCAGTTGATATTCTCCATGAAATTTATCTTGTTCGGGGATATTTTTCCAAATTACTAAATCTTCCTGCAAAAGAAATATTTGAACAAAAGAGATTTCATTGTGGTTATTTTCTGTATTAGTAAAGCATTGCCACCACTGGGCAGGGCGTGTCTTCACACTGAGGTGGCTTGAATAACAGCTAGCCTACCCGTGACAGATTAATGAACCAGTTTAAATCTCTTAGTGTTTGTTATACCAAAAAATTGTATTAAGGGACACATTTATCTGTCAACAATCCTGTTTATAAAGATTCACATGGTGTTCATAATTCTAAGAGTTGTATAATTGTTGACTTTTGGCCACCTATTTGACAGAAAGGGAAGGTCACTAATAATAATGAAACACATTCTGATTATGAAAGTCATAGCATCATAGTGTTACCATAATTAACAGAGTTTTCTTTGTAGACAAGCAAGTGCCCTTTTATAATGTGTGTGCGTGCGTGCGTGCGTGTGTGTGTGTGTGTGTGTCTGTATAACATATGTAATTTCTGCTTATTTGTGCTGGATTGAGCCTCAAATAATTGCAGGCTCCAAACAGAAAGAACTGCCTGCTTTTGAACAATTTTAATAGGTAAAACAGAGGGTAACAATGACCAAAATAATTACTTCGATCAAAACTATACCTATTTGTCTTACAGAACATTTGACCAAGATAGTGTATATGTGTGTGCATGTGTGTGTGTGTGTATGTGTGTGTGTGTGTGCATGCACGCATCTGTGTATGCACACACGTGTGTATGTATGCACATGTATGTATGTAGAATACTGGGTCTATACTTTGAGAAACTAGGAAATACCTGTGAACACAGGATGCAGTTTGCTTTGTAGACAGCCTCTTCTGTGAGCCTCTGTTATGATGTGCTTTTCTTTGAAAAGACTCATTTGCTTGGAATATAGATTAGGAAGATAAGACATACTTGGTTTTGTCTCAAGATCATAATCAAAGCTTGAAGATTCATCTCACATTTCTATTTAACTATATCCACCTATTTCTTTGGTGAAACTGTTTTCATGGCAGCTCACATTGTTCTAGTCAAATGACCCAGATCACAACTTCCATTTTCAATTGATATTTTGGAGATTAGATTTCCAGGCTATTTAGCACTGAATAATTTCCAACTACAGTTCTAAGATGTTTAGACTTGTGGAGTCTTAAATTATAGTCTAGGTATAAATGAGCAAACATTTCATTAAAAAATGAAGAGTTTCAGGACAACACCCTTCCTTAGCGAACAGAGCCTCCTGAGCCTTCCTAATAGCTGGTGACAGCCATTAGTGGTTTTCTCTGAAATTGAAAACATTTTCCATCTGTTCATACACACTCATTACAAAGTAGTTAAGAGCCTGTGGGACCACAAAGGCACACTTTGGCAAATTACAAAATATCAAAATGAGTTATTGAAGAGGCAGAAATAACTATATAATACGCTGCTCAAACCTGCACTTGTCGGGTTTTGTGGAAGACAAGACATCCGCATGCTGAAATTGAGTTTATCTTTAAGAGTTGGGATTCTTCTTTTGAAGATATTCGTTCCTGAACTTGTGACTTAAATTCTTTCTTTTAAGGGAATTTGTGTAATTTGATCAATTTTCAAAAATAAATGTTTTTCTTTTCATTCTTTAGGGAAGTGCTTGGGAATGGATTCTCTTAAGAAGTACTTCCTAAAGGAATGCTCCAATTGGTGACCCCAGGACGTTCAGTTGAGCCTAAGAAAGTATATCTTGGCCAATTTTGAAAGTAATGATGGGACCGGACACTTCCCTTCTAAAGCCTTCTGGAAGGAAGGACGTAAATATAGAAGACATTATTTTGTCAAACTCTGTGTATTGGGGATGGGGGTGGTATATGGTTTTAACGGATGATCCTTAAAAGCATTTTAAATATACTTCAGGCATTTCTTTTTTTTTCTATCACATAAGTTTATCACTTATGGCATAGCTAATGTGCCCTCTAGGATTTATCATATAGAACAATGGAGTATGACAGGTGATGTTTAAACTGGGATACAGAACAGAGTAAGGCAATGATAATCTGTGCAAGATAACTTCTTAGATGGTGAGAATATGTGAACTGAAACTTAAAAAGTTGCAATAATGTAGCATGATTATAAGAAAACATTTATTTCGCTCTTATAACAAGACTTATAGAACAAAATACAGAAAATTAAAAATAAAAATAAAATCAAGTCAATGTAGTGACATCTATAGAAGATCTTAATATTATGTATTTAATTTCTGATATATATAAAGGATGTCAGTTAAGGAAAGTACCGATCTTTCCAGCTTTGTTCAAGATCTTTTTCTTTTTTCCACATAAAACATCTGATAACGTCTTTTCTACTCAACTCTGTCTCATCTAAAGTACAGACTCTAGTACATTTCTACCACCTTATTTTTCATATCAACACTGAATTGTTAATAACAAATTATTAAAAAGCTAATGATTACTAATTAGTGTATCAGAATTTGGATTATACAGTACACTCAACCTAGATGAAACTTTGGAAGTAGGCAGCTTCCTCATTTATTTGAAAAAGCATTGTGTTGCTTACTGACTCTACCAAAAACAGTGGATGAGAGGATTTAATTTCTGTTGAAATCTGCTTTGAATATTTTCAAGAAGATCATATTTAAAACCTGAGGATATTTATAGTGAATCTTGAAAAGCACTTGGTAAATATAAGCAAGACGACTGCTAAGCTGAAATGGAAATTTCTGCTGTTAATGCAATACTAAGAGAAGCATACGGAGTCCAATCTGTGATAAGTAACTCGTGAGTTTTTGAAATCTTGGTATTAATTTTTATTCAAAAGAATATGAATCGTTCTCACTAAATAATAACAAAATCTGGAGATTTACATTTTGAAGCCTAGCCTCCTTGCATGTTTTAGTTTCATGATAGACTTGACTTCAAATCATATTTAGTTGTAAAGCCATGAAGCTAAGTTTAATCATAAGTAGTACCTTTGCCAGTTGTGGTGTGAAATGCAGTTCTTATTGTATTGACTGAATGAAAATCATGCAGGAGCTACTTGAGAAAAAAAGATTTGAGCATTTTTATCTTCACATTGTATTCTCTCCTTGTTTGGTTTTCATCAGATTCTATTATTGAATTCTGAGCATCCTTGCAGCAGACAGGTGCTGCTGTCGTCTCAGCTTATTGGAACAAGAAGCAGTGGGAAGGCTAGATTAAGAGAACCTACTGATAAACAGGAATGGGCTGACAGAATTGAGCAGGTAAAAATACATATAATAGAGTTGGGGTTTTTACCCTTCATTTGAAAGTACAGCATATAGCTAAATAGTGTTAATCAGCAAAAAACAGGATAATTATTTTAAGCAATTATACTGAATACCACACTCAATAGAGGATGTATGCGTGAGAGATTCCTGATATCAGATTAACATTTGCATTTTGGAACTGCCTAAGCATACACCAAAGATAAATTTTCTCTAATTAAAATATATGACAAAATAGATAGCCTTTAATAAAATCCATTTATCTGTGGTATTTTCCATTTAAATGCCAGAGCTTTGCTTTCAATATATTTCAAAGTACAGGCATAATATTGCTGACATGGAAAGAAATATATTCATAGGCACACACAAACCCCTGAGGACGAGCAAGAGTGAAGATCCTTACAGTGTATATTTTTAAATATAAAGTAGAAAATGCTGTGAATTTTGGAGTTAACAGAGCAAGTGAAAGCTCGATTGTTTATTCTATACAGAAATTCAGACAAGTTAATAAAATTCTACAAAGTGAAATTTGTAGAACTAACAAATTTCAAATTTTTAATTTATATTCAATTTAGAAATTAACAAATTTATTATCATGAACAGTATTTATTCCATGTAGCTTTTGTGAAATGAGAATTTATGTTTTACACAAAATGAAATATATGCTCATATAGGATATAAAGAGATAGATAGATAGATAGATAGATAGATAGATAGATAGATAGATAGATAGACAGACAGACAGACAGACAGATGATAGATGGATGAAGATGATAATAGTGAAAGGGACGTTAGAAAGAAGAGAGCCACCATCATCGAGATGCACTTTATACAAACACACAAAGTTGTCAAAGGGAAAAGAATCAGTTAAAGTTGTTTTAAACTGTTAAGATTTATACCCAAGGAGAAACTTAGGGATGTGGTGGCCAACTGACTGAGAAGTTTATGACAGGAGATGTGCAGTGTAGCATATTCATGTTGAACTTATTACAGATGATAGCTACTGAAGACAGGTTTGAGGTTAATACATCCCCAGTAGGGAAAAGAAACTTTGATTACATGTCTAAATGGGTTTAGCAGGATATTTGACAAATTGGAATATAAAGGTACTGCATAAAGAAAGGGCAAGAACTGGGCCAACTAAAGAAGTCATTCATAAAGATTAGTCAAAGTAGACTAACCTGTTGACTATTATATAACCATGTTAATTTACCTCAGCTATTAAAGTCTTTTTTATTGGATTTTTTGTTTACAATTCAAATGTTATCCACTTTCCCCATCTCCCATCCATAAACCCCCTATCTCATCTCCCCTCCCCTTCTTCTATGAAAGTGTTCCCCCACCCAACAACCCACCCCTTCATGCCTCCTCTCCCTGACATTCCCCTACACTGGTGTATCCAGCCTTCACAGGACCAAGGGCCTCTCCACCCATTGGTGCCAAACAAGGCCATCCTCTGTTACATATGCAGCTGAGCCCTAGGTCTGTGCATGTGTACTCTTTGGATGGTGGTTTAGTCCCTGAAAGCTCTGGTTGGTTAGTATTGCTGTTCTTATGGGGTTTCTAAACCCTTCAGTTCCTTCAATCCTTTCTCTAACTCCTCCAATGGGCACCCCATTCTCAGTTCAGAGGTCGGCTGCGAGCATTCGCCTCTGTATTTGTCATGCTCTGGCAAAGTCTCTCAGGGGACAGCTATAACAAGCATGCACTTCTTAGCATCTGCAACATTGTCTGGGTTTGGTGGCTATATGTATATGGGCTGAATCCACAAGTATGGCAGGCTCTGAATGACTATTCCTTCAGTCTTTGCTCCAAACTTTGTCTCAATATCTCCTCCTATGAATATTTTTGTTCCCCCTTCTAAAAAGAACTGAAGCATCTGCACTTCGGTCATCATTTTTTCTTAGCTTCATGTGGTCTGTGGATTGTATCTAGGGTATTCTGAACTTTTGGGCTAATATCCATTTATCAGTGAGTGCAAACCGTGTGTGAGTGTGTGTTTGTGTGTGTGTGTGTGTGTGTGTGTGTGAGAGAGAGAGAGAGAGGGGGGGAGGGAGGGAAATAGAGAGGGAGGGAGGGGGGAGGGAGGGAGAGAGAAAGTGATTGGGTTACCTCACTCTGGATATTTTCTAGTTCCATCCATTTCCCTATGAATTTCATGAAGAAAGTCATATGAATCTAGTGAACTCAGAAGACAGTTGGATATTTCTTGGTTAGCCCTCTAGGTTAATGTTCTTTGCCGGGATCCTTATTATACTTACATTATATTCGAGGTATGAAAAGTGATTCTCTTGGCCACAGGCCCTTCCTCCATAAAATTTCCAAAGAAAATCTCCTGCCTCTTGGCTATGGTATTTACTTTTTGATCAACAAAATAATTTAAACAACAGAGTTCCCAGATCCCTAAAGACAAAGGTGACACATAATTCTATACTAAATTCTAAAATGTAACCAGTTTTATTAATCAAAAATTGTTTTGTTTCCTTCCTTTCCCTTTAGTCTTTGTAGTCTGTCTCAACCTCACAGGTCTATAAATGATCAGGAAGAGGAAATGAGAATGAGAAAACAGTGTATCGAGAGAGCAGTGTGTCTTACAAGGCAGAGGTGAAGCATTTAAAACATCCACCTCGCCCGTAGGGGAGGGCCCGGGAGCGGCAGGACCCCTGCGCCTGAGACACTGCCGGAACCTGAAGGAAACAGACCGGATAAACAGTTCTCTGCACCCAAATCCCGTGGGAGGGAGAGCTGAACCTTCAGAGAGGAGAACACGACTGGGAAACCAGAAGAGACTGCACTCTGTGCACATCCAGGCGCCAGAGGAAAACACCAAACGCCATCTGGAACCCTGGTGCACGGAGGCTCCCGGAAAGAGTGGCACAGTTCTTCCCGGTTGCTGCCACAGCGGAGAGGACTTAGGCAGTACCCCACGAGCAAACTTGAGCCTTGTAACTGCAGGTAGGACCAACTTTTCCCCTGCAAGAAACCTGCCTGGTGAACTCAGGACACACAGAGGCAAAATTCCTCTAAGGCCGGGCACTTCCTGTGTTTACCGGAAGTCCCACACCTGCGGATCCCGGACCGCAGCAGCTCTCTGCTCCCAAACCCCGTGGGAGAGAGACCCCACCGCCTGATCAGGTGGGCACTCCTGAGGCTGCAGAGCGGAGGAGACCACCAACACTGCCCACCCCTGCCCACATCCCTGGCCCAAGAGGCAACTGTATAAGGCCTCTGGGTTCCCGTAGGGGAGGGCCTGGGAGCGGCAGGACCCCTGCGCCTGAGACACTGCCGGAACCTGAAGGAAACAGACCGGATAAACAGTTCTCTGCACCCAAATCCCGTGGGAGGGAGAGCTGAACCTTCAGAGAGGCGGACACGCCTGGGAAACCAGAAGAGACTGCACTCTGTGCACATCCAGGCGCCAGAGGAAAACACCAAACGTCATCTGAAACCCTGGTGCACGGAGGCTCCCGGAAAGAGCGGCACAGATTTTCCCGGTTGCTGCCACAGCGGAGAGGACTTAGGCAGTACCCCACGAGCACACTTGAGCCTTGGAACCACAGGTAGGACCAATTTTTCCCCTGCAAGAAACCTGCCTGGTGAACTCAAGACACAGGCCCACAGGAACAGCTGAAGACCTGTAGAGAGGAAAAACTACACGCCCGAAAGCAGAACACTCTGTCCCCATAACTGGCTGAAAGAAAACAGGAAAACAGGTCTACAGCACTCCTGACACACAGGTTATAGGACAGTCTAGCCACTGTCAGAAATAGCAAAACAAAGTAACACTAGAGATAATCTGATGGCGAGAGGCAAGCACAGGAACCCAAGCAACAGAAACCAAGACTACATGGCATCATCGGAGCCCAATTCTCCCACCAAAGCAAACACGGAATATCCAAACACACCAGAAAAGCAAGACCTAGTTTCAAAATCATATTTGATCATGATGCTGGAGGACTTCAAGAAAGACATAAAGAACTCCCTTAGAGAACAAGTAGAAGCCTACAGAGAGGAATCGCAAAAATCCCTGAAAGAATTCCAGGAAAACACAATCAAACAGTTGAAGGAATTAAAAATGGAAATAGAAGCAATCAAGAAAGAACACATGGAAACAACCCTGGACATAGAAAATCAAAAGAAAAGACAAGGAGCTGTAGATACAAGCTTCACCAACAGAATTCAAGAGATGGAAGAGAGAATTTCAGGAGCAGAAGATTCCATAGAAATCATTGACTCAACTGTCAAAGATAATGTAAAGCAGAAAAAGCTACTGGTCCAAAACATACAGGAAATCCAGGACTCAATGAGAAGATCAAACCTAAGGATAATAGGTATAGAAGAGAGTGAAGACTCCCAGCTCAAAGGACCAGTAAATATCTTCAACAAAATCATAGAAGAAAACTTCCCTAACCTAAAAAAAGAGATAGCCATAGGCATACAAGAAGCCTACAGAACTCCAAATAGATTGGACCAGAAAAGAAATACCTCCCGTCACATAATTGTCAAAACACCAAACGCACAAAATAAAGAAAGAATATTAAAAGCAGTAAGGGAAAAAGGTCAAGTAACATATAAAGGCAGACCTATCAGAATCACACCAGACTTTTCGCCAGAAACTATGAAGGCCAGAAGATCCTGGACAGATGTCATACAGACCCTAAGAGAACACAAATGCCAGCCCAGGTTACTGTATCCTGCAAAACTCTCAATTAACATAGATGGAGAAACCAAGATATTCCATGACAAAACCAAATTTACACAATATCTTTCTACAAGTCCAGCACTACAAAGGATAATAAAGGGTAAAGCCCAACATAAGGAGGCAAGCTATACCCTAGAAGCAAGAAACTAATCATCTTGGCAACAAAACAAAGAGAATGAAAGCACACAAACATAACCTCACTTCCAAATATGAATATAACGGGAAGCAATAATCACTATTCCTTAATATCTCTCAATATCAATGGCCTCAACTCCCCAATAAAAAGACATAGATTAACAAACTGGATACGCAACGAGGACCCTGCATTCTGCTGCCTACAGGAAACACAACTCAGAGACAAAGACAGACATTACCTCAGAGTGAAAGGCTGGAAAACAATTTTCCAAGCAAATGGTCAGAAGAAGCAAGCTGGAGTAGCCATTCTAATATCAAATAAAATCAATTTTCAACTAAAAGTCATCAAAAAAGATAAGGAAGGACACTTCATATTCATCAAAGGAAAAATCCACCAAGATGAAGTCTCAATCCTAAATATCTATGCCCCAAATACAAGGGCACCTACATATGTAAAAGAAACCTTACTAAAGCTCAAAACACACATTGCACCTCACACAATAATAGTGGGAGATTTCAACACCCCACTCTCATCAATGGACAGATCATGGAAACAGAAATTAAACAGAGATATAGACAGACTAAGAGAAGTCATGAGCCAAATGGACTTAACGGATATTTATAGAACATTCTATCCTAAAGCAAAAGGATATACCTTCTTCTCAGCTCCTCATGGTACTTTCTCCAAAATTGACCATATAATTGGTCAAAAAACGGGCCTCAACAGGTACAGAAAGATAGAAATAATCCCATGCGTGCTATCGGACCACCACGGCCTAAAACTGGTCTTCAATAACAATAAGGGAAGAATGCCCACATATACGTGGAAATTGAACAATGCTCTACTCAATGATAACCTGGACAAGGAAGAAATAAAGAAAGAAATTAAAAACTTTTTAGAATTTAATGAAAATGAAGGTACAACATACCCAAACTTATGGGACACAATGAAAGCTGTGCTAAGAGGAAAACTCATAGCGCTGAGTGCCTGCAGAAAGAAACAGGAAAGGGCATATGTCAGCAGCTTGACAGCACACCTAAAAGCTCTAGAACAAAAAGAAGCAAATACACCCAGGAGGAGTAGAAGGCAGGAAATAATCAAACTCAGAGCTGAAATCAACCAAGTAGAAACAAAAAGGACCATAGAAAGAATCAACAGAACCAAAAGTTGGTTCTTTGAGAAAATCAACAAGATAGATAAACCCTTAGCCAGACTAACGAGAGGACACAGAGAGTGCGTCCAAATTAACAAAATCAGAAATGAAAAGGGAGACATAACTACAGATTCAGAGGAAATTCAAAAAATCATCAGATCTTACTATAAAAACCTATATTCAACAAAACTTGAAAATCTTCAGGAAATGGACAATTTCCTAGACAGATACCAGGTATCGAAGTTAAATCAGGAACAGATAAACCAGTTAAACAACCCCATAACTCCTAAGGAAATAGAAGCAGTCATTAAAGGTCTCCCAACCAAAAAGAGCCCAGGTCCAGACGGGTTTAGTGCAGAATTCTATCAAACCTTCATAGAAGACCTTATACCAATATTATCCAAACTATTCCACAAAATTGAAACAGATGGAGCCCTACCGAATTCCTTCTATGAAGCCACAATTACTCTTATACCTAAACCACACAAAGACCCAACAAAGAAAGAGAACTTCAGACCAATTTCCCTTATGAATATCGACGCAAAAATACTCAATAAAATTCTGGCAAACCGAATTCAAGAGCACATCAAAACAATCATCCACCATGATCAAGTAGGCTTCATCCCAGGCATGCAGGGATGGTTTAATATAAGGAAAACCATCAACGTGATCCATCATATAAACAAACTGAAAGAACAGAACCACATGATCATTTCATTAGATGCTGAGAAAGCATTTGACAAAATTCAACAACCCTTCATGATAAAAGTCCTGGAAAGAATAGGTATTCAAGGCCCATACCTAAACATAGTAAAAGCCATATACAGCAAACCAGTTGCTAACATTAAACTAAATGGAGAGAAACTTGAAGCAATCCCACTAAAATCAGGGACTAGACAAGGCTGCCCACTCTCTCCCTACTTATTCAATATAGTTCTTGAAGTTCTAGCCAGAGCAATCAGACAACAAAAGGAGATCAAGGGGATACAGATCGGAAAAGAAGAGGTCAAAATATCACTATTTGCAGACGACATGATAGTATGTTTAAGTGATCCCAAAAGTTCCACCAGAGAACTACTAAAGCTGATAAACAACTTCAGCAAAGTGGCTGGGTATAAAATTAACTCAAATAAATCAGTTGCCTTCCTCTATACAAAAGAGAAACAAGCCGAGAAAGAAATTAGGGAAACGACACCCTTCATAATAGACCCAAATAATATAAAGTACCTCGGTGTGACTTTAACCAAGCAAGTAAAAGATCTGTACAATAAGAACTTCAAGACACTGAGGAAAGAAATTGAAGAAGACCTCAGAAGATGGAAAGATCTCCCATGCTCATGGATTGGCAGGATTAATATAGTAAAAATGGCCATTTTACCAAAAGCGATCTACAGATTCAATGCAGTCCCCATCAAAATACCAATCCAATTCTTCAAAGAGTTAGACAGAACAATTTGCAAATTCATCTGGAATAACAAAAAACCCAGGATAGCTAAAGCTATCCTCAACAATAAAAGGACTTCAGGGGGAATCACTATCCCTGAACTCAAGCAGTATTACAGAGCAATAGTGATAAAAACTGCATGGTATTGGTACAGAGACAGACAGATAGACCAATGGAATAGAATTAAAGACCCAGAAATGAACCCACACACCTATGGTCACTTGATTTTTGACAAAGGAGCCAAAACCATCCAATGGAAAAAAGATAGCATTTTCAGCAAATGGTGCTGGTTCAACTGGAGGGCAACATGTAGAAGAATGCAGATCGATCCATGCTTATCACCCTGTACAAAGCTTAAGTCCAAGTGGATCAAGGACCTCCACATCAAACCAGACACACTCAAACTAATAGAAGAAAAACTAGGGAAGCATCTGGAACACATGGGCACTGGAAAAAATTTCCTGAACAAAACACCAATGGCTTATGCTCTAAGATCAAGAATCGACAAATGGGATCTCATAAAACTGCAAAGCTTCTGTAAGGCAAAGGACACTGTGGTTAGGACAAAACGGCAACCAACAGATTGGGAAAAGATCTTTACCAATCCTATAACAGATAGAGGCCTTATATCCAAAATATACAAAGAACTCAAGAAGTTAGACCGCAGGGAAACAAATAACCCTATTAAAAAATGTGGTTCAAAGCTAAACAAAGAATTCACAGCTGAGGAATGCCGAATGGCTGAGAAACACCTAAAGAAATGTTCAACATCTTTAGTCATAAGGGAAATGCAAATCAAAACAACCCTGAGATTTCACCTCACACCAGTGAGAATGGCTAAGATCAAAAACTCAGGTGACAGCAGATGCTGGCGAGGATGTGGAGAAAGAGGAACACTCCTCCATTGTTGGTGGGATTGCAGACTGGTAAAACCATTCTGGAAATCAGTCTGGAGGTTCCTCAGAAAATTGGACATTGAACTGCCTGAGGATCCAGCCATACCTCTCTTGGGCATATACCCAAAAGATGCCTCAACATATAAAAGAGACACGTGCTCCACTATGTTCATCGCAGCCTTATTTATAATAGCCAGAAACTGGAAAGAACCCAGATGCCCTTCAACAGAGGAATGGATACAGAAAATGTGGTACATCTACACAATGGAATATTACTCAGCTATCAAAAACAACGAGTTTATGAAATTCGTAGGCAAATGGTTGGAACTGGAAAATATCATCCTGAGTGAGCTAACCCACTCACAGAAAGACATACATGGTATGCACTCATTGATAAGTGGCTATTAGCCCAAATGCTTGAATTACCCTAGATCCCTAGAACAAAGGAAACTCAAGACGGATGATCAAAATGTGAATGCTTCACTCCTTCTTTAAATGAGGAAAAAGAATACCCTTGGCAGGGAAGGGAGAGGCAAAGATTAAAACAGAGACTGAAGGAACACCCATTCAGAGCCTGCCCCACAGGTGGCCCATACATATACAGCCACCCAATTAGACAAGATGGATGAAGCAAAGAAGTGCAGACCGACAGGAGCCGGATGTAGATCGCTCCTGAGAGACACAGCCAGAATACAGCAAATACAGAGGCGAATGCCAGCAGCAAACCACTGAACTGAGAATAGGTCCCCTGTTGAAGGAATCAGAGAAAGAACTGGAAGAGCTTGAAGGTGCTCGAGACCCCAAAAGTACAACAATGTCAAGCAACCAGAACTTCCAGGGACTAAGCCACTACCTAAAGACTATACATGGACTGACCCTGGACTCTGTCCCCATAGGTAGCAATGAATATCCTAGTAAGAGCACCAGTGGAAGGGGAAGCCCTGGGTCCTGCTAAGACTGAACCCCCAGTGAACTAGACTATGCAGGGAGGGTGGCAATGGGGGGAGGTTTGGGAGGGGAACACCCATAAGGAAGGGGAGGGGGGAGGGTGATGTTTGTCCGGAAACCGGGAAAGGGAATAACACTTGAAATGTATATAAGAAATACTCAAGTTAATAAAAAAAAATGAAAAATTAAAAAAAAAAAAAAGAAGGGAGGAAGAGGAGGAGAGAGAGCCAGAGAGGAGGAGCTGGGAGATCATAGATACAGGTTATTATGACTAGTTTTAAGGGATGGGTGTGTACAGGATTTTGTGTTGTCTAAATAGACAAATTATATCTTTATCAGTTGGATCAGAAAAAAAAAATAAAATAAAACATCCACCTCAGGAAGAAAGCAGGTAAGTTCTACTTCATTTCCAAATTTCTTCTCCTTGTTCACAAGAATATTTTTTGAATCCACTTTAATATAAACAAATCAACACTAGATAATATTAGAATACTTAATGTTTCCACCAAGTTGTCACATCATATACCATAAAATGTCAATTTTTTCCATACAGAGGATAGACTATACATGAGGATGCTGGTGATGCAAGGCAGGTGAACTCCAAGGATGGTGATTTTTATGGTAAATTTCATTGTTTTCCTAACAAATTACAGAATGCTACTCACACACTAACAGTTAACATATTACATTTGATTCTAAATGTGAACATTGTTTCACATTTCTTGTAATGTATTATATTTTTCTAAGGAAGAGTGAATTTATTCATGAAGAAGAAATTTCCAAAGGGCTGGGAAGATTGCTCGGTGTTAAGATCACTTGTTACTCCTGTAGAGGTCCCAGATTCACTTACTAACACCCACAAAGAGACTCAGAATTACTTGTAATTCCTATTCTTGGTCATGTGACACCTAGTTCTTGCCTGCATCAACACTGCATGCATATGGTTCTGATACATACATGCAGGCAAAGCAATCATACATGTAAAAATAAATTAAATCTTTTTATATCAGATATTTTGGGAAGTATTTTCACATGTGTGTATGTGTGCGTCTATACATATAAGTGCTATAAAATGTTATATGTGCTATATATGACACTGTTTTGTCATTATCAACATTTAAGTATAAATTTTATTTCACCTGGTATTTTATAAATTTAAATCATATTCCTATGAAATAATATTTCTTGAAAACAAAAATGGTCATAACAAGATGCTTCAGCAGCTACCTTTCATCTTCTGTATCTGGTTAGAAATGAAGAGAATGACTTTCATTTGAAAAATGTAAATGACATTCTTTAGCACTGTCATGATATTACAACATTTTCTAATGTTCAAAACATTTTCACAAATGGTTTATTATACTTTAAGTCATATTGAAAATAGATTTTGCATATTTTGATTATGCTTCCCAGTCTCCCAAATCCTCCTAGATATTCCCACACAGCAAAATCCATATTCTTCCTTTATTTCTATAAAATAGAATACAAATATGCATCTAAAAAAGAAAAAGAGGAAAAATAGAAATATGGATCAACAATTCTGGTTAAAAAAAGATCAAAGAAAAGGCACAAGAGAAATGTGTAGACAGAGGTACATTCATTGGGAAAAAGGAAATTCAATAAAAACACAAACTCAGAAACCATAATATATAAGGAAAAATTATGTAAGTTCAGAAAAATGTACCCAGATAAGGTATTATAAGACAAAACCAAACCATAACAGAAAGTTTTTAAAAACACCATTGAGTTGGTTTTGCATTGGCCCTCTACTAGGCATGTGACTAGCCCTTAAGAGTGGTTTATATTTTAGTAACCCTACATCCAATAGAAGGCTAATATCCAAAATATACATAGAACTCAAGAAGTTAGACTCCAAAATACCAAATAACCCAATTAAATTATTGGATACAAAGCTAAACAGAAAATTCTCATTGGAAGAATATCCAATGGCTGAGAAGATATTAAGCAAATTTAAAAAAATGTTCAACATCTTTAATTATCAGGAAAATGTAAATCAAAACAACCTTGGGATTCTACCTTTTACCAATCAGTACAGCTAAGACAAAAAAGCCAAATTTTGGTACATTTTGGTGAGGATGTGGAGAAAGAGAAACACTTTTCCAGTGCTGATAGGATTGCAAGCCAGTAAGACCACTCTGGAAATCAATCTGTGGTTCCTCAGAATATTGAAAATAGCTCTACATGAACAACAGCTGTTCTACTATACCCAAAAGTTACCCTACCTTTCCACCAGGACTCATGCTCCACCATGTTCATGGCAGCCATATTTGTAATAAGCAGAAGCTGGAAAAAGCCTAGATGTCCCTCAACCGAAGAATGGATACAGAAAATGTGGGTCATTTATACAATGGAATACTATTCAGCTATTCAAAACAAGAATATCATGAATTTTGCAGACAAATGTATAAAACTAGAAAATATCATTCAAAGTGAAGTAAATTAGACCCAAGAGAACATACATAGTATGACCTCACTGATAAGTTGATATTAGCCAAAATGTTCAGAATACCTATGATATAACTCACAGACCATAGGGAATTTAACAAGAAGGAAGGCCCAAGTGTGGATCCCTGAAAGCCACTTAGAAGGAGAACAAAATAATCACAGGAGACAGAGGGAGGGGGAAACTAAGTGGGAGAGGGATTGGGGGATGAGAAAAGGAGGGGCAAGATCAAGTATGGGGAGAGACAGGAGGGATGTCCAGAAGGCTAGGAAAATGAACCCAAATCAACAGCAGTGGGGTTTAGGGGATAAGAGGAAAGTCTAGAAAGTTCCAGAAGCCTGGCATGTGAGAGGTTACCAGGATTCAGTGGCGATAACCTTAGCTGAACTGCCCAATAATGGGAAAATGGAACCTGAAGAGACTATCTCCAGCAGATTGACATGGCCCCCAGTTGAAGCATGAGGCCACCCACCTGCCTTCAAAACTTTTGATTCAGAATGGTTTCTGTCTAAAGGAAATGCAGGGACAAAAATGGGGCAGAGACTGAAAGAAAGGCCACCAGGGACTGGGCCAACATGGAATCCATCTTAAGTGCACACATCAAATCCTGACACTATTACTGAGGCCATATTGTGCATGTAGATAGGATCCAGGCATGTCTGTCCTCAGAGAGGCTCTACCAGCAACTGACTAAGACAAATGCAGGTACTTACAGCCAACCATTGGATTGAGGTCAAGGACTAATATGGAAGTCTTAGAGGAGGGATTGAAGGAGTTGAATGGGGATTGCAATCCCATAGGAAGACCAACAGTGTCAACTAACCAGGACCTCTCAGAGCTCCTGGAGACTAAGCCAAAAAGAGCAAAGAACAGACATGGAATGATTCATGGTCCTGGGCACATGTGTAGCAGAAGACTGCCTTGTATGCCCTCAGTGAGAGAGGATGAGCTTAATCCTGTGGAAACTTGATGCTCCAAGGAAGACAGATGCTGGTACACTTGAGGTGGGGTTGCATGAGCAATTAGGGGAGCACCCTCTCAGAGTTTGGAGGTAGATAGGGTGAACTTGGGAAAGGGGGACAACTTTCAGTGTACACATAAATAAACTAATTTAATATAAAGATTAAAAAGTAAAGGTGTGTATGCTCTCTATAACTCCTTTGGAGAAAATTAACTTTTCATTTGCAAATAGTTATAAATTAGAAATAGTTTAAATATAAATATATTGCAAGGAACAAACAATTAAGGCTCAATTCTATGCTCAGTGAATGAATGTTATTTATTTTATACACTATTGTACTCTAGGTACAGAAAACTGTGTGAGTAACTCATTGGTTATTTCATTGAAAGAGTGTTTTCAAAGACCATTATTTATGATAGTAATAACTGTCATATTGACAGAATCTTGAATCACCTGGGCTTTGAGCCTCTGGGACTATCTGTGGAGACTTATCTTGATTACATTAGTTGATATAAGTAGTTACATTCTAATTGTGTGGGGAAATATTCTCTGAGCCCAAGTCCCCTAGATGAACAAAAGAGAAGAGAGCTACTAGCAGTGTACACTAGCAATCATGCACTGGTCATTCTCTCTTTCTTTTTGACCTTGTATATTTTGTAGGCAGCTCACTCAATTCATGCTACTGCAGCTGATTTTGCTGTAACATTTTCTAGTCTGGAGTTTGAACAAAATAAACACTTTCTTCTGCAAACTGCTTCTTCTCTTTTTCTTTTTTCTTTCTGTCTTTCTTTCTATTTTTTTTACAATCCTCTATTTCTGCAACCACAGAAAGAAGAAACAAAGAGAAATGTACTACAGAATTAAAGGGGCAGTGCACTTTAATTTTAGCTTGTAAAAGAAGTCTCAGTAAGAAATGTCATAGTGAAAGAATTTTATTCTCAAATATGTATTTTAATGATCTGAAATATTAGAAAATTTAAGATGAGCACATCTTTTGGTAACTTAGTTCACTGGGACACTTTTGGCATTGAGGATAGTTAAACTAAGCTCACAGCATTCTCAAGAGACAAGGAAATTTCTTTGGCTTGGGAGATACTAAGAGCCCAAAGCGAGAATGACATCTTAGATACATTGTATTTACAGTCATTCACGTATTTAACAAAGTGCAGGTTTGATATATTGAGTTTCTATTACAATACTTTAGGCCAGTGTGAGGAGATTTGAGCTAACCACAAAGACTTGAGAGAAAAAGCAGCTCCCAACCCCAGTTCCTGAGAGAAAATGATATAGAAAACAAAACCAAACAAAATCACTCTCACTTGCAGGGAAGAAAAACAGAAACAGTGTGTGGAGGTTGCAATGTGGAGGTAAAAGAACTCTGTCAAGTAGGACTTCGTTGTTGTTGTTGTTGGTGGTGGTGGTGGTGGCGGCGGCGGCGGCGGCGGTGGTGGTGGTAGTGGTGGTGATGGTGGTGGTGTTTTGTTTAGTTTTTCATTTAGTTTTGTTGCCAAGAAAATCAATGGTGATTTTAGATGGAAGATGTTTCTTTTGACTTTGACAGAACATACTTTTACAAGTATTTACTTTTTATTGGATATTCTGTTACATTTCAATTTTTATCCCCTTTCTGGGTTTTCCCTCCAGAAAGCCCCATCTCTATCCCCCTCCCTCTGCTTCTATGAGGGTGCTCCCCGCCCACCTATCCACCCCCACATCCCCATCCTGGCATTGCCCTACACTGGGGCATTGAGCTTTCACTGGATCAAGAGCCTCTCCTCCCACTGATGTGCAACAAGTCCATCCTCTGCTACATATGCGGCTGGAGCCATAGGTCACTCCATGTGTACTCTTTGGTTGGTGGTTTAGTTCCTAGGTGCTCTGCGGCTGTTGGGGGGGTGTCTGGTTGGTTCATATTGGTTTTTTCTTCTTATGGGTTGTAAACCCCTTCAGCTCCTTCAGTCCTTTTTCTAAATCCTCCTCTGGAGGCTCTGGGCTCAGTCCAATGGTTGATGAGGAGCAGGTCAACAAATTAGCAATTTTGCCTTTTCCCTTTTACAGAGAATCTAAAATCCGCTTGACTAAGGACTCAAGGAATTTGCCCATAGTTCTGGTCATGAGATTACCATCGTCTTTTCTTTTTTGTGCATTATATTAGATTGGGTTACATCTGAAATTTGTGACATTTCATGGGGACACTAGTAGTACCTTGAGTGCCTTAGCTACTTGAAATTATCTGCTCACTGAAGAAAGCAATCCTGTAGTAAAGGTACTATATAAATATATTTGTTTTTGTGTGTACAATGGTGTATATGAAGCTCACAATATAGCCTGGGGTCCTTCCTCAGGCGCTGTTTAAGTTGTTTTGTTTGTTTTTGCAGACAGCATCTCCCACTAGCTCAGAACTCATTAAGTAGGTTAGGTTGACTGGCTGGTAAACCCCAAGGCTCCTATTGTCTCCAGCGCCTCAATACTGAGATGACAAGTCTGTAGTGAACTCCCACACCTGCCTTTCTTATGTAGGATTTGGGGATTAAATGCATGTCCTCATAATTATATAATGAGAACTTTACCAGTATCACTGTCTCTCTAGTCTCTTTAGATTTTTAAATGTCTTTGATTTTAATAAATTGTTTTAAATCATTTTGTATCTGTGATAAAAAAAACTTGTCTTCCCTCTGTCTTTATTTTAAAGATACAGCTCGTAAATTTAAAAGAAATATATAAATATATAAACAAGTCTACATCTATACTTTTAGTTCCAAAACTCTGGAAAAACAACAACCAGAATTTTGAAATTTATTTAATTTATTCTGTAATCCTATTTTATAATTGTGAGATTATAATTACAACACGTGTTCACTTCCCTTTCTTCATTCCAAACCCTCAGATACCCCCACTCTCCATGCTCCACAACCTCTGTTTTCCATTAATTGTTATTGCATGCATATATTGTATGCATATAGATTCCTAAATATAATCTGGGCAGTCTGTATAATACTACTTGTATGTATTTCTTTAGGGATGACCATTTGGTACCAGACAGTCTATTGGTGTTCTCTTCCCTAAGGAAGTCTACCTCGCCCTAGCCCGTTATTCCTCAGTTGCCAATAGGTTATGTGTAGGTTTGACACTTGTAGGCTCTTTCTCGTTCAGTTAGGCAAGTCCATTGGTATTGGTATCATATTTATCTCCCATTCGAACCATCGTGTTGGTAAGAATTTATGGGTATAGCTTCTGACACAATTAAGACACAAACTCAAACAGCACATTTCCTGATCCTTTGGCTCCTGCAATCTTTTTGCTGCATGCTCTCCTTTGATGGTCCCTGAGCCTTTATTAGTTTTTGTAGACATATCCATTGGGCCTGGGATCCACAGCTCTGCTTTTAATTGATTGTGGTAGTCTGTAGCAGTCTCCATCTGTTGCGCAAAAAAGTTTTCCCTGATTAATCTTAACACCTACTAATCAAGAAAAAAAATCATACTTTGGTATTAGAAAACCAACTACTCAATACTAGTGAATTCATGGTTATTGCAGTAGAATCTACAACTTCCAATTCCTTACAACAATCTACAAATATTTCTCTATGCATTCAGAGCTAATTGTAAAAATTTTACAATAACAGCACACACACACACACACACACACACACACACACACACACACACTCACATTCACGTACACATATTGCTATTGTTTCTGGCAGAATTTCAAATACAGATATGTACATACAAATGAATAGTGCATAGCAGATACAATAAGAATGTTACAAAGACTTGATGGTATCACATACCTCTAACAAGATGTTTTTCTGTTTGTAATAAGATAAATTTATTATGTAAGTGCTGTTTGTTCCCAGCCTAATACCTGGGGTCTGAAGAAGAGCATTGATAACATTTATCCTATAATATGATGATTGAATGTATAAACATACTCTTTTTCTACAAAAAAATCATGAACCTCTGAAAAACACTCAAATTTTCTATTGAATCCTAGTTTCGGGCAAGTATACTTTGACAATTACCACTTGATTCTACTGATAACAGAGATTGAATTCTTTGGTGTAGTGTGGGTGGCTACATCTCACGCCAGGAGACAGAATAGTAACATAGTAATGCTTCCAAAAAAATAGTTCAAAGAATAGTTCAATAGATCTGGACAGACATATATGCAATAAGAACAAACCAAAATATAAAAGAAAACACAGAGATCAGAGATCTCTAAGAGAAGAACCAGCTGTAACCCTGACAATAAGAAAAGAGTTCATGGACCCACATTCTGGAATGACTTGAAGAAAACTTACTAACCAGGGGAAAGGGGCACTCAATGTATTACACCAACACTAAATCAGTATGGGTTTTTTTGTTTATTAATTCAACTTTTTATCATGAGAACAAGTAGTTTGGACATTATGGTTTCATTACATTTCTTTTATGATATCAGACACAGAATAGCAAGCCACAGTTCTACCACACCATGGCCATGTGAAGACTCTGGAATTCTCATTCTCCAACTACAGCAGCACAGTGCAGTATTCTTTCAAAAAGATAAACAGAAAATACAAAAGATGGTAATTCAGGATACAGAAAAGGGGTACAGAGAGAGAGAGAGAGAGAGAGAGAGAGAGAGAGAGAGAGAGAGAGATACTGAAGGAGATACAGAGAGACAGAGACAGAGGGAGAACAAGAGGAGATACAGAGAGAGAGATAGAGAGACAGAGACAGGAGGAGAGACATAGAGAGACAGAGAGATTCTGTTTCACTTCTTAAGACACAAAAAACAGACACCATTTCAATGATTCTTTATCAGTGGAACTTACTGTGAAATTAAGGACTGGAGAAATACAAGAAGTAATTTATTAATTAGCCTCTCATTATTTTTAATTAGATTGATATTATTGGCAAAGACTACATCATCAAAGGAGTGTTCTCTATATAATACCTTTACTTAATACTGGGTCTTTTCTTAATACTATGTATTTGTTGTGTTATTTTAAAATGTAATCGTGTACAAATGTTCAAATTTCTTATTCATTCAGTATCATTTATTACTATTATGTCCTTCTAAAATACACTTTAGTCTATTTTCTGCAAGTTACATTTTTCTTAACACTCTGCTCAATGATGTTAACCCTTCTGTCTAGTATATTGTATTATCACATATTGTAGATATTTTTCAAGAATCCATTATTCTAATATATTTTCCATACCAGGTTTTGTTGAGGCTCTGAACTTCTCCATCCATGTACCTATTAAAAATATAATTCTTAGTTTTACTTCCTTACCTTAGTCATTTATAAATATCATTTTGATAGAAAATATCACACCATAGTTGCTATGCATACCTAAATATTATATTTACAAATATTTTTACTTTTTATTGTTAAGATTATAGTATAATTACATTTCTCCCTTTCTTTTCTTCCTTTCAAACCTTTTCAGAAAGCCCTCATTAGTTTCTTTCATATTCATCATCTTTTTATGATTTTTATTATATCTATATACGCATACATATTATTACATACAATCTGTTTAGTGTATGATACTTGTATGGATACTTTCACAGCTAGGAATTTGGTACTGAATAACAATTTCGTTGGCCCTTTACTGGGTAAGACTGCTTCTACTCTTCTCAGCATTCCTTATTTGCCTGTAGTCGTTGTTTAGGATTGTGGCCTTGTAGGTAAATTGCCTACATATACCCAGAAAATAAACTGTGTCAAGTAAACCTATCAGGTATGTTCAGATGCTAAATATCCATCTGCACATGTTTATTTATTTGATCAACTGAATTCCCTTAGAGCCCACTTCTTTCACATTAGATTAGGTTCATTCTGCTACTTCTTGTCCTCGCCCTTCCTATTCTCCCCAGGCACTGCATTAGCTTTTCCTCACCTCATTTTACCTTCTTTATTTATCTCCTGCCTCTCTCACTTGTTATTCCCTCTCTCTCTCTCTCTCTCTCTCTCTCTCTCTCTCTCTCTCTCTCTCTCTCTCCTACTTGAGCTTCCTGTGTCTCTCTTCTGCCATCCCCCTTTTTCTATCCTGTTGCCTTTCTGTACTTTCTTTGTCATCAGTCTTGAAAGTTACTTTTAAAGTACAACTCTGATAATGAGATTACAGCTCTGATTAAGACGGTCATGCTTTTGATACCAACACAGGAGAGACAGAGTTAAGACCATCTCTGTGAGTTCAAGATCTGCCTTCCCGGTCTACATAGTGTATTCCAGGAGATCAAGGACTACATATAGAAACCAAAAGATGGCAAAAAGATTTCTACCAAATAAAATGTATGCTGTACTTTAAGTTCATTCTAAGTCTTACGTTCATGTCCTACTTTCCTTCTGTAGAAAACATTCTTATTCCATTCAAATCTATGGTCCTAAACCCTGGGGATCCTTCATGAATGAATTATTTCTACATCAATCTCTCCTTGAGGTTAATTTTTCGGAAATGAGATGAGAAGTTGAAAAGCTCCGTGCTCTAATAGCACGGATATTCTCTCTACAAATACGTCAAGGTCATCCCCGCCTCGAGAGACATGACATGCATTCTTCTTTCTCTTAAAATTCACTTTCTTCAGATGTGTGCATTTTACTCCTTTGATATTCAGATGTATCTAATTGGCAATTTCTTATCAAAGCTTTTTAAAAAAAACCTTCTTTAAGTAGGTATTCATTGTTACCTGTGTGGTTATCTGAATACCAAAATATTATAATATTTTCAATCAGAATATTATTAAATAATAATTTTAGCAAGGCGTCATAATACAGAATTCACTTGCATGAATAACTAATGTTTCTAGACAACAACAATCATACAGAAATACATCAGATATACATAGATACATCCCATTTCACAACAGCCTCTAAGAAAACAAAACATCTAAGAATAAACCCAAACAAAGTAGTGAGTGACCTGGACAATGGAAGCTTTAATTTTCTGAATAAGTAGAAAAACACACCAGAAAAGGGAAACATTTTGCATGCTCGTAGATTTATAGATTTAACATTGTGAAGATAATCTTTCTACCAAAAGATATTTGTGGATGAAATTCAACCACAATTAATCAGCCCAATTCACAAAATAAAATAATAATTCTAAAATTCATATACATCCATAAATATAAAAATCACCTATTATATTGTATAGAAAGCTGATGCAGAAAGAATATTATTATTTTAAATCATACACCTGTCATAAACACACATGTAGTTAATGAAGTAACAATATACAACTAGGTGTAGCTTTTGACCTAGTAATTCAGATCCAGTAAGAAACACTGCTGACAGAAGCACAGGCTTCTTGTGGCTACTTGTGGTGAAACTATAGAGTTACCAGAATGTGGAGGAAGACATATCCTTTATCCCTGCTCTGGCCAATTCTTATATCATGGCTGCTGTGGAAGGAAGTGTGACCTTGATTGAGGTACCACATGAGGTAGACATCTACTTGGAAAGGAAACTGGGAAGCATTTCTCAGTATGTAGGGAATACATCTGTTATCCCATAGGGGATTTCTGAGGTCATACCATGATGTTCAAGGTATTTATTGCAAATAAAATAAGCAGTCTGTATTTTTTAAAATAAGTTATTTTTGAAGAAGTATTGAGTTGATATCAATAAAATTCTTCATATTCCTGGTTTCTGTTTAAACAGAAGATTATTTATGGGAAGAACAAAACATCCCCATTAAAAATGTTCCTAGAACTTCTTCCTGATATGCTAACTCCTACAACAGAACATGGTCATATGAACTAACTATAGAAATTTATTCTTAACAAGTTTGACCAGATGTTCTCTTGGAAGATTCGTTTTCAAATTCTGGCAGTCAACTATAATATTGGAGTCTGAGATTCTGCTTCTCTGAGGTATTAAATCTATTGAGCTGTTGAGAGAAGTGCAAGCTTAAATGAGGTGACTGCTATTTATAGTACCCGCCAAGGGCTATGGCCATCTTAGTAGTTAATTGTGAAATGAAAGGATCTAGGCATCTTTTTAAATTATTTTATTTATTTACATTCCAGTCACTGCCACCTCTCCCCCCCACCCCCACAGTTCCTCCTCCTCCTTGCCTCTAAGACGGTACTTGCCTCAAGGCCTCCCACTTTCCTAGGGCCTCAGTGTCTCAATGATTAAGTGCCTCTTCTCCTACTGAGGCCAGACAAACCAGGTCGCTATTACATATGTGCCGGGCGACTCGCACCAGCCCACGTATGCTCCTGGTGGCTGACTCAGTCTCTGGGAGCTCGCTGGGGTCTGGGTGAGTTGAGACTGTTGGTCTTCCTGTGGGATCACTCTCCATTTCAGTTTCTTTGACCCTTTCCCTACTTCCACCAGACAGGTCCCTGACTTCAGTCCAGTGGTTGGGTGCAGGTATCTGCTGATATCTCTGTCTGTTGCTGGAAGGGCCTCCCTGAGGACAGCCATGCCAGGCTACTGTCTGTAAGCACACGATAGCATAGTAGTGTCAGGCCTTGGTGTCCCCCAATGAGAGGGATCCCAAGTTCTGTTGCTCATTGGACTGCCTTTCATTCAGTCTCCTCTCTGTTTTTGTCTCTGTAGTTCTTCTAGAAAGGAGGAACGGGTCAGAAATTTTGACTTTGGATTGGTAACTCTGTCCCTCACAGTCTATCTACTGGAGGTGGAATCTAGGCATCTTTAAAGTCAAAATATATTTGTAACAAGGCCCAACGAGGCATTAGATGAACAGTTCTTCTTATCTCATACTTGATCTAACAATTACGTTCCTACTAGGTATGGATGTAGTGTGTATTGTTTACCTTTTTCATAGTTAAATTCATTTGCATTATAGTCAGTCTTCATATATAATAATCTCGCCTTCCAATGCCCATCTGTGAAAAAGTTTTGCTCCTGTCATTATCACTGACTGTGAATTTTGAGCAGAAGAATGTGAGGTTCTATCTAGTTCCTTACTTGTGTATCTGTCCATGCTCTTCTCGTCCTACATCTGTGTTTGACAATTGATATATATTTGTTACTTCTTTGGGTCTGTCTTTATTTTACTCATTCTAAAAATGTATATATGTAATTAAGTTTTTTATCCGTTTCATGAAAAAAAGGGTATGACTGGTTTTGTATAACATACAGTCAGATAATTACTTTAGAGTATTAGTGTCTTACGTACAATTAGGACATCTGTCCTCAACTAGATTCCAGATTGATTTAAAACTGAATGCATTAGACCTACAATGATGGTGAGAACACAGTGAGCTCCATTGAGTGGCAATATGATTGATCTTAACACTGATTCACTTCATCCAAAAAAGAGATAATTTGCCTAATCTATAACAACTAATAAGCAAAACTATTTTCTGAAAATTCCGTTGCCTCTGTCACCTTTAATTTACTGTGAGAGCTACTTTCTCAGAAAGTGTTTATGTTGCAGTTTACTCTTTCTTTTCCCTAATAATATCCAGGTGGAGTGGAGAAAATAGGTTTGACTCTGGAGAAAGTAATGAGAAATGTGACAGGGAAAAAATGAAAATGAGCTTTGCTTGTATGCTATATCCTTAAATCATCTCATTATACTTTTCCCTGTGGGCAGAAACCTCAGGTAGTGTGCTCAAAAACAATGATATAGAAAAAAAAAGGCAAATTCAATTATACCAACACAGTAACTGAAATTAGTGTGATGAAAACGTTCAAGAACAGGTATAATTAGAAACAACAGATGTTTCCTTTATATTGAATTGTCATATTATAATCACAGAAATAATCACAGTACTTCAGACAGTATTATCTTTTGATTTCTTTAAATTATAGACATATTTACGCACTGATGTTGATGTGAAGACAGTGATGACTTGTGTTCATACGTACGTGGGATCTTACACCTAAGGAGTGCTATTTTAAAAACATAATTATCTCTTCCAAAGTTACATGTCAACTACTAGGCTATAGTTATCTACAAACAAGCCTATCACATAGCAAAAAGTTATACTATGTACTACTACTACTACTGCTGCTGCTGCTGCTGCTGCTACTACTACTACTAATACTACTACTATTACTACTACTACTATTACTACTACTACAACGACTACTGCTGCTGCTGCTATTACTGCTACTACTACTACTACGACGACGACGACGATGATGACGACGACTACTTACTACTAAGTACTACTTAAAGATATAGCATATGATAAAAAGACATTCTCTTTAGGAGGTTTTATGGTGTTAACACCCTGCAATATGGCTCAAAGAATGTTCTCTCCACTATGAAAAGAATAACTGTCTCCTATTTGTCAAGTAGGTTTACATATATAAAGGGAATGGCATTAGTAAATAATCTAGTCAGAAAGGTAATTACTGTTAGGCAGTCTTATTGCCTAATTGGTATGCCTTTAGCAGAGCAACCTTAACTGCTTTCTGCCTTTCCTGCCATTTTCCTTACCAATGTTCACCTCCTCACCATTCAACCATTAGAAGTCACACATCTTTTCCTTTCTTTAACGCAGGGTGATAGTGTGGCAGTAAATACCTGTGCCTTCTTTGAGCTTCAGATATCATTTGAATTCCTATGTATATGTACATAATTAAAATTATACTTCTACTGTTGATACTCCCTATTGTTTACTCCGAATCAATAATATAGTAAGTAACGTCACTAAAAATTATACAATGAACATATATGTGTGTGTACATATATGTGTATATATGAATATTTTACGTGTATGTATTTCAAAGTTAATAATGAGCTAAATTGTATATTAAAAGGAAGCACATACTTCTTAAGCCAAACAAAGGAAAAGTCTTTTCTCTTACCACTAAATAAAGCAAGAAGCCTCACAACCACATTTTTAATAGAACCTTCACGTGTCCTGGATTGCTGAGTGTGAGAAGTACCTTGGGGGAACTCAATAGCACTCTACCTTGCCAAAATAAAGATATAGAATCTCAAATGGTGTATAAAATAATGTCCACAAGATTTCAAGTCAATAATAAGAAGGAGGATCCAATATTGTTAAACATGCATGTCAACATTAATAGTGAACTAAATTTAAGATTGAAAGCAAATGTAAGTGGACCATGTTTATATTGATAATTATAGAATCTAAAATGCTTAACATCTATACTACCATATCATTTAATATTTTAAATCAAAATCACTTGGGATTTTACTACCACTCTTTCAGGTATTTTTCTACCTGAAATACCATGTCCTTTAAAATCTACCTCTCTTCCTTAAGACCCAAAGCAACACTAACATCCTAAGAAAGTAAATTGTCAACAAAGTCAAACAAAGCATGGCTGCAATGACAATGATTGTAACTAAAAGACGGTTCCTCAAAGCAGGGCAGCAAAACACTAATTTTAACAAGCTGACTTCTCAAGGGCTAAGCAAGTCATCATCACACTGATGTTTATAGTGTGTATTCCCTACCAACTGATTAACTGGCAATAGATAATAAGATGCCTCCTTTGGTGCTCCCGGGATACACGAATGGGCAGAATATGCTACTAGCAAAATAGCAAAGTTTTTTGAACTACAAACTGAATTTTCCAACTTGCTCCGTGCTTACTTTAATTATGCAGCACGATCTCTTCCAGTTCACTTGTTCCATAACAGAAAAAGTATTGCTTAGCTTTTTAAACCTCAAATCTTCAAATCTTCTACACAAATTCTAACTGTTAACTTTGGGAAGTAGTCAACTGATATTTTTTAGAAATGTTTATTTTAGAATAGTTTTCCCCACGATTTTCTGTACATTTATTATTATTATTATTATTATTATTATTATTATTATTACTTTTACACTCCAGATGTTATTCCCCTCCCTGTACACCCTCCGACTATTCCACATCTCATAACCTCCCCATGTCTTCATGATGATGTCCCCACCCAACACCCTCAACCCCACCAGACCTCTAAAGACGCTGGGGCCTCCAGTCTTATGAGGGTTAGATGCATCTTCTCTGACTGAACCCAGACGTTCTCTGCTGTATTTGTGTTGGGGGCCTCATATTAGCTGGTGTAGCTGCCTGGTTGCTGATCCAGTGTCTGAGAGATCTCAGGGGTCCAGGTTAATTGAGACTGCTGTTCCTCCTACAGAGTTGCCCTCCTCCTCAGCTTCCTCCAGCTTTTCCCTAATTCAACCACAGGGGTCAGCAGCTTCTGTTCATTGGTTTGGTGCACATATCTGCATCTGACTCTTTCAGCTGCTTGTTGGGTCTTTTGGAGAGCAGTCATGATAGCTCTCTTTTTGTGAGCACTCCATAGTAATTGGGTCAGGCCTTTGGGTCAGGTCTTTGGGTCCCACTTTGGGTCTATTGCTGGACCTTCTTTTCCTCAGTCTCTTCTCCATTTTTATCCCTGCAGTTCTTTCAGACAGGAACAATTATGGGTTAGGGTTTTGAGGAATAGCAACCCCATCCCACACTTGATGCCCTTTCTTTCTGCTGAAGATGGACTCTACAAGTTTCCTCTCTCCCCATTGTAGGGCATTTCATCTCGGGTCCCTCTTTTTGAGTCCTGAGAGTACATTCTGGTGGTACAACCTCCTACCTCCTGAGGTTGCCTGGTGACATTTCTTTCTGCTGGCCCTCAGGGCTTTAGTCCTTTTCCCCTAGCCAATACCAGATCTTGTTCTCCTCTCCCCCATCCCCTTCCCTCCCAGGTTTCTCCTTTCCTCCCACCTTGTGGTTGCTTTCATCTCTCTCCCAAGTGGGACTGAGGCATACTCACTTGTTCAAAAAAAAAACCTACAAAGAGAATTAAGTTCCAAGATCTCTACTGCAAAGTTCCCCCTCCTTATACAAGTCTTAGACTACTCCTGTATCTGGTGGTAATTAATAATTCATCATTGAAACCTTATCATTAATTGGTTCCAACATGTTTATTTTAGCTTTGCATGATTTTCACACAGAATCTCATGCCAAATAATATGTTGTAAAATTTTTTCATATTTTTTCAGGTTATTTCTGACTAAGGGTTTAATCAGTCTGGCCTAGTTTTAAGGACCTTGTTAAAATAAGCACTATTAATCTGGTATTGCATAGAATGTCGCTTAATTGGAATTTGTTTCTCTTATGATTAGACCTATAGGGATAAGACTTCTGTGGGAAAATAATATACAGATAAAATGTCACTATTCATGCTTATCAACCATACTTTCCCCAAAAAATCATTGCTCAGGCTAAACCTGGGTCATTGGGTCAATGTAGTAAGTTACTTGGTAGTATTTTATTTTTCATTTCCCATATCCTCATCTTTTGAAAGCTGGTACAACTATAGGCTTAAGTTAAGGAATAAAAATGTATTTCTGTCAAATTAAGTGTAGATTATTTTATAAGTTATTTAAAATTAAACTCCTTGAGAAACTTACTTATTCTTGGATTAATTCTTGGATAGTCTTATCATAAGAGAAATGGGCACACTTTTACTTTGAATGCTATGATATTTTTCCACGTTGCTGCAGAAAATTCCTCATAGATAACTCTAACTTGATTCTAGTACATTTTTTTTAGTTTTACCCTATCGAAGTTAGATATTTTTTGATTTAACACTGATCTTAAAAGTCGTGCTTAGGCGGTGGTTAAACCATAACTAGTTTCTATTGATGCCAGTTGGTGCACAGAGAGGAAGTTCTCAACTGGAGACTCAATGCTTGCCTTTCTAGACGTAAAATAAGCAAACTGAGCAAAGGGTCATGTACTTATCCTTTCAATTCTACAAGAGGTCTAACATATCCTTAGACTTCTTAAGTGTGAGCAAAAGAAATGATCATGAGTAATAATAGGAAGTTCAGACACAAAATTATCTTCTTGGAGAGAAAATAAGAATGAATTATCCATTTCACAAATCATATCTTACAATTATTAGCCAATAATTAGGACAGTGAGTAGTGAGTAGTATTATGGGTCAATTATTTAAAAGAGAAAGGTAGTTTAACAAAAAAAACTGGATGAGGCTGCCTATAAGTTCAAGGGGCAAGATCCTGTTGAGTTCATGAATACATAAATTGGTTCTCACTATTCTGATCCGTCCCATTCCATATTGCTTTAGATAGTGAAATTTAAGGCTCTTTTCTGTCAATAGTTACCTCAATATTGATTTGAGGTATTGAAAATGACTTAGCCTAAAGGGAAAGATGTATGTTCATTTTAATGTATTATCCATGGTTTCAATAATTAACTGACTTTAAACTGAATAGCTCAATATGTGTATTGTATTTCCATGTCTGTTTTGTGTAGCATACATGTTTGTATATTATCATATAGGTGTGCAGGTGTGTACATGCAAGTGTATGTGCTCCAGAATATGATATCAGGTTTAGTTCTCAGTCACTCTTTTTTTTTTTAATTATTAACTTGAGTATTTCTTATATACATTTCCAGTGTTATTCCCTTTCCCGGTTTCCGGGCAAACATCCCCCTCCCCCCTCCCCTTCCTTATGGGTGTTCCCGTCCCAACCCTCCCCCCATTGCCGCCCTCCCCCCATAGACCAGTTCACTGGGGGTTCAGTCTTAGCAGGACCCAGGGCTTCCCCTTCCACTGGTGCTCTTACTAGGATATTCATTGCTACCTATGGGGTCAGAGTCCAGGGTCAGTCCATGTATAGTCTTTAGGTAGTGGCTTAGTCCCTGGAAGCTCTGGTTGCTTGGCATTGTTGTACTTTTGGGGTCTCGAGCCCCTTCAAGCTCTTCCAGTTCTTTCTCTGATTCCTTCAATAGGGGACCTATTCTCAGTTCAGTGGTTTGCTGCTGGCATTCGCCCCTGTATTTGCTGTATTCTGGCTGTGTCTCTCAGGAGCGATCTACATCCGGCTCCTGTCGGTCTGCACTTCTTTGCTTCATCCATCTTGTCTAATTGGGTGGCTGTATATGTATGGGCCACATGTGGGGCAGGCTCTGAATGGGTGTTCCATCAGTCTCTGTTTTAATCTTTGCCTCTCCCTTCCCTGCCAAGGGTATTCTTTTTCCTCATTTAAAGAAGGAGTGAAGCATTCACATTTTGATCATCCGTCTTGAGTTTCATTTGTTCTAGGGATCTAGGGTAATTCAAGCATTTGGGCTAATAGCCACTTATCAATGAGTGCATACCATGTATGTCTTTCTGTGATTGGGTTAGCTCACTCAGGATGATATTTTCCAGTTCCAACCATTTGCCTACGAATTTCATAAACTCGTTGTTTTTGATAGCTGAGTAATATTCCATTGTGTAGATGTACCACATTTTCTGTACCCATTCCTCTGTTGAAGGGCATCTGGGTTCTTTCCATTTTCTGGCTATTATAAATAAGGCTGCGATGAACATAGTGGAGCACGTGTCTCTTTTATATGTTGAGGCATCTTTTGGGTATATGCCCAAGAGAGGTATAGCTGGATCCTCAGGCAGTTCAATGTCCAATTTTCTGAGGAACCTCCAGACTGATTTCCAGAATGGTTTTACCAGTCTGCAATCCCACCAACAATGGAGGAGTGTTCCTCTTTCTCCACATCCTCGCCAGCATCTGCTGTCACCTGAGTTTTTGATCTTAGCCATTCTCACTGGTGTGAGGTGAAATCTCAGGGTTGTTTTGATTTGCATTTCCCTTATGACTAAAGATGTTGAACATTTCTTTAGGTGTTTCTCAGCCATTCGGCATTCCTCAGCTGTGAATTCTTTGTTTAGCTCTGAACCCCATTTTTTAATAGGGTTATTTGTTTCCCTGCGGTCTAACTTCTTGAGTTCTTTGTATATTTTGGATATAAGGCCTCTATCTGTTGTAGGATTGGTAAAGATCTTTTCCCAATCTGTTGGTTGCCGTTTTGTCCTAACCACAGTGTCCTTTGCCTTACAGAAGCTTTGCAGTTTTATGAGATCCCATTTGTCGATTCTTGATCTTAGAGCATAAGCCATTGGTGTTTTGTTCAGGAAATTTTTTCCAGTGCCCATGTGTTCCAGATGCTTCCCTAGTTTTTCTTCTATTAGTTTGAGTGTGTCTGGTTTGATGTGGAGGTCCTTGATCCACTTGGACTTAAGCTTTGTACAGGGTGATAAGCATGGATCGATCTGCATTCTTCTACATGTTGCCCTCCAGTTGAACCAGCACCATTTGCTGAAAATGCTATCTTTTTTCCATTGGATGGTTTTGGCTCCTTTGTCAAAAATCAAGTGACCATAGGTGTGTGGGTTCATTTCTGGGTCTTCAATTCTATTCCATTGGTCTATCTGTCTGTCTCTGTACCAATACCATGCAGTTTTTATCACTATTGCTCTGTAATACTGCTTGAGTTCAGGGATAGTGATTCCCCCTGAAGTCCTTTTATTGTTGAGGATAGCTTTAGCTATCCTGGGTTTTTTGTTATTCCAGATGAATTTGCAAATTGTTCTGTCTAACTCTTTGAAGAATTGGATTGGTATTTTGATGGGGATTGCATTGAATCTGTAGATCGCTTTTGGTAAAATGGCCATTTTTACTATATTAATCCTGCCAATCCATGAGCATGGGAGATCTTTCCGTCTTCTGAGGTCTTCTTCAATTTCTTTCCTCAGTGTCTTGAAGTTCTTATTGTACAGATCTTTTACTTGCTTGGTTAAAGTCACACCGAGGTACTTTATATTATTTGGGTCTATTATGAAGGGTGTCGTTTCCCTAATTTCTTTCTCGGCTTGTTTCTCTTTTGTATAGAGGAAGGCAACTGATTTATTTGAGTTAATTTTATACCCAGCCACTTTGCTGAAGTTGTTTATCAGCTTTAGTAGTTCTCTGGTGGAACTTTTGGGATCACTTAAATATACTATCATGTCATCTGCAAATAGTGATATTTTGACCTCTTCTTTTCCGATCTGTATCCCCTTGATCTCCTTTTGTTGTCTGATTGCTCTGGCTAGAACTTCAAGAACTATATTGAATAAGTAGGGAGAGAGTGGGCAGCCTTGTCTAGTCCCTGATTTTAGTGGGATTGCTTCAAGTTTCTCTCCATTTAGTTTAATGTTAGCAACTGGTTTGCTGTATATGGCTTTTACTATGTTTAGGTATGGGCCTTGAATTCCTATTCTTTCCAGGACTTTTATCATGAAGGGGTGTTGAATTTTGTCAAATGCTTTCTCAGCATCTAATGAAATGATCATGTGGTTCTGTTCTTTCAGTTTGTTTATATAATGGATCACGTTGATGGTTTTCCGTATATTAAACCATCCCTGAATGCCTGGGATGAAGCCTACTTGATCATGGTGGATGATTGTTTTGATGTGCTCTTGAATTCGGTTTGCCAGAATTTTATTGAGTATTTTTGCGTCGATATTCATAAGGGAAATTGGTCTGAAGTTCTCTTTCTTTGTTGTGTCTTTGTGTGGTTTAGGTATAAGAGTAATTGTGGCTTCATAGAAGGAATTCGGTAGGGCTCCATCTGTTTCAATTTTGTGGAATATTTTGGATAATATTGGTATGAGGTCTTCTATGAAGGTTTGATAGAATTCTGCACTAAACCCGTCTGGACCTGGGCTCTTTTTGGTTGGGAGACCTTTAATGACTGCTTCTATTTCCTTAGGAGTTATGGGGTTGTTTAACTGGTTTATCTGTTCCTGATTTAACTTGATACCTGGTATCTGTCTAGGAAATTGTCCATTTCCTGAAGATTTTCAAGTTTTGTTGAATATAGGTTTTTATAGTAAGATCTGATGATTTTTTGAATTTCCTCTGAATCTGTAGTTATGTCTCCCTTTTCATTTCTGATTTTGTTAATTTGGACGCACTCTCTGTGTCCTCTCGTTAGTCTGGCTAAGGGTTTATCTATCTTGTTGATTTTCTCAAAGAACCAACTTTTGGTTCTGTTGATTCTTTCTATGGTCCTTTTTGTTTCTACTTGGTTGATTTCAGCTCTGAGTTTGATTATTTCCTGCCTTCTACTCCTCCTGGGTGTATTTGCTTCTTTTTGTTCTAGAGCTTTTAGGTGTGCTGTCAAGCTGTTGACATATGCTCTTTCCTGTTTCTTTCTGCAGGCACTCAGCACTATGAGTTTTCCTCTTAGCACAGCTTTCATTGTGTCCCATAAGTTTGAGTATGTTGTATCTTCATTTTCCTTAAATTCTAAAAAGTTTTTAATTTCTTTCTTTATTTCTTCCTTGACCAGGTTATCATTGAGTAGAGCATTGTTCAATTTCCACGTATATGTGGGCATTCTTCCCTTATTGTTATTGAAGACCAGTTTTAGGCCGTGGTGGTCCGATAGCAAGCATGGGATTATTTCTATCTTTCTGTACCTGTTGAGGCCCGTTTTTTGACCAATTATATGGTCAATTTTGGAGAAAGTACCATGAGTAGCTGAGAAGAAGGTATATCCTTTTGCTTTAGGATAGAATGTTCTATAAATATCCGTTAAGTACATTTGGCTCATGACTTCTCTTAGTCTGTCGACATCACTGTTTAATTTCTGTTTCCATGATCTGTCCACTGATGAGAGTGGGGTGCTGAAATCTCCCACTATTATTGTGTGAGGTGAAATGTGTGTTTTGAGCTTTAGTAAGGTTTCTTTTACGTATGTAGGTGCCCTTGTATTTGGGGCATAGATATTAGGATTGAGAGTTCATCTTGGAGGATTTTTCTTTTGATGAATATGAAGTGTCCTTCCTTATCTTTTTTGATGACTTTTAGTTGGAAATTGATTTTATTTGATATTAGAATGGCTACTCCAGCTTGCTTCTTCTGACCATTTGCTTGGAAAGTTGTTTTCCAGCCTTTCACTCTGAGGTAGTGTCTGTCTTTGTCTCTGAGGTGTGTTTCCAGTAGGCAGCAGAATGCAGGGTCCTCGTTGCGTATCCAGTTTGTTAATCTATGTCTTTTTATTGGGGAGTTGAGGCCATTGATATTGAGAGATATTAAGGAATAGTGATTATTGTTTCCCTTTATATTCATATTTGGATGTGAGATTATGTTTGTGTGCTTTCATTCTCTTTGTTTTGTTGCCAAGACGATTAGTTTCTTGCTTCTTCTAGGGTATAGCTTGCCTCCTTATGTTGGGCTTTACCATTTATTATCCTTTGTAGTGCTGGATTTGTAGAAAGATACTGTGTAAATTTGGTTTTGTCATGGAATATCTTGGTTTCTCCATCAATGTTAATTGAGAGTTTTGCTGGATACAGTAACCTGGGCTGGCATTTGTGTTCTCTTAGGGTCTGTATGACATCAGTCCAGGATCTTCTGGCCTTCATAGTTTCTGGCGAGAAGTCTGGTGTGATTCTGATAGGTCTCCCTTTATATGTTACTTGACCTTTTTCCCTTACTGCTTTTAATATTCTTTCTTTATTTTGTGCGTTTGGTGTTTTGACAATTATGTGACGGGAGGTGTTTCTTTTCTGGTCCAATCTATTTGGAGTTCTGTAGGCTTCTTGTATGTCTATGGGTATCTCTTTTTTTAGGTTAGGGAAGTTTTCTTTTATGATTTTGTTGAAGATATTTACTGGTCCTTTGAGCTGGGAGTCTTCACTCTCTTCTATACCTATTATCCTTAGGTTTGATCTTCTCATTGAGTCCTGGATTTCCTGTATGTTTTGGACCAGTAGCTTTTTCCGATTTACATTATCTTTGACAGTTGAGTCAATGATTTCTATGTAATCTTCTGCTCCTGAAATTCTCTCTTCCATCTCTTGTATTCTGTTGGTGAAGCTTGTATCTACAGCTCCTTGTCTCTTCTTTTGGTTTTCTATATCCAGGGTTGTTTCCATGTGTTCTTTCTTGATTGCTTCTATTTCCATTTTTAATTCCTTCAACTGTTTGATTGTGTTTTCCTGGAATTCTTTCAGGGATTTTTGTGTCTCCTCTCTATGGGCTTCTACTTGTTTATTTATGTTTTCCTGGAATTCTTTCAGGCATTTTTGTGATTCTTTCAAGCATTTTTGCGATTCCTCTCTGTAGGCTTCTACTTGTTCTCTAAGGGAGTTCTTCATGTCTTTCTTGAAGTCCTCCAGCATCATGATCAAATTTGATTTTGAAACTAGATCTTGCTTTTCTGGTGTGTTTGGATATTCCATGTTTGTTTTGATGGGAGAATTGGGCTCCGATGATGCCATGTAGTCTTGGTTTCTGTTGCTTGTGTTCCTGCGCTTGCCTCTCGACATCAGATTATCTCTAGTGTTACTTTGTTCTGCTATTTCTGACAGTGGCCAGACTGTCCTATAAGCCTGTGTGTCAGGAGTGCTGTAGACCTGTTTTCCTCTCTTTCAGTCAATTATGGGGACAGAGTGTTCTGCTTTCAGGCGTGTAGTTTTTCCTCTCTACAGGTCTTCAGCTGTTCCTGTGGGCCTGTGTCTTGACTTCACCAGGCAGCTTTCTTGCAGCAGAAAATTTGGTCTTACCTGTGGTCCTGAGGCTCAAGTTCGCTCGTGGGGTGCTGCCCACGGGCTCTCTGCAGCGGCAGCAACCAGGAAGACCTGTGCCGCCCCTTCCGGGAGCTTCAGTGCACCAGGGTTCCAGATGGTCTTTGGCTTTTTCCTCTGGCGTCCGAGATGTGTGCGCAGAGAGCAGACTCTTCTGGTTTCCCAGGCTTGTCTGCCTCTCTGAAGGTTTAGCTCTTTATCTTGTTCAGAGCTGAAAGTTTTTTCAATGAACCTGGAACTAACCATTTCTCCACAAACTGGCCAGCCAGCCCAAAAGATTCTCAGGACTTTACTCCTCAAGTATTGAGATTACACATAAATTCTACCACACATGGGCATTGCATGAGGGCTATGGATATAAAGTTGGGTTTTAATACTTGGTCTATAAGCTCTTTATTATCTGAGCTATCTCCTAAACTGCAAAATTAATCAGCTGTTTTTTAAAGATCATAATAAATTTTAGTTATTTGCTAAGTAGTGTACTGTTAAAATGATACACAACTCTATTTTTCCCTGTGTTGCTTTGCATTGCCAAACAAGGTGCCTCTATTTCTTTTCCTTATTAGTACCCCTATCATTTTCCTCTCTTTTGACTGTTTTAACTTTATAAATATTCTGTCCTCTCAGGATATATTGTTATCTGTGCTCAGGTTAACAGGGGAAACAACACAGAGCATTCTATTTTCCTCAACCATAATTCTTGTTTAGTAGTAAACTGACATGTTTATGAGTGAGAAATTTTCAAGTACGGCAAGTTAATAGAAACTTCACTTTTCTTTTGTTAATCATTCAATCCTGTCATCCTGCCATCAGTAAAATTTTTCATCTTTAGAACCTAATTACCAAGGTCAATTCCTAACAATTCCTTCATTCTTTAACCATGAAAAAAAAGAACCATTTAAGTGAAGATCTGATTAAAAACTGAAACAGGCCTATAAATTGTACAGGTGACATTCTTCTCAAGGTTTATAATTCGTTTTTATTAGTATAAATGGTGTTTCATATAATTAATCGGTATATTTTCCTAAAGTCTAAAAAAGAAAACAAAAGTTTCCTAGTTACAACGCCAGTGAAAATATTAATATTTAGCTAAGAATAATAATGCCTACTTTTAAATGGTCCTCATTGATGACATACAGTCAGAAGGTTCTATGACACTTACAAAGATCTTTTATAATTTAGAATTTTACAGTGGCATTATTTTTTATATTTCCAGTTAATTCTTTTCAATGTTAACTGAAGAATATTTTTTATTCACTTATAACATATTCAAGGTCAATTACATACTTCTAGTTTTCATTAAGTTCATAATTGGGGCAATCAAAATTTTATGCAAGGTTAATGATCGTAGAAGAAAAGTTTTTTGTTCATAAACAACATTTTATTAATTATTCAAGGTCATGGATTTTATAAATTCTTCTTGTCAATAATGTGCAAGTATATATTGAAGATAAGATAGTACATTTCATTATATTGTATCTATTTACACCTAAAGGTATAAAGTAATTACATATCTTATCAATTAGCATTCATTTAAAATTAGAATTATTGAAGTATTACACTTATTAGAGCAGCAACATTCACAAATTATAAATAACTACTTAAGTTTATTTAAAAAACTCAAAAAATTTGAGATGTGTCACCTAAAGTTCTATTATACCCTTGTCAATTAGTCCACACATGAAACTCCAACCTTAAATTTCTATCACTATACAAGGATCTGTCCAAACAAAAATGTATTGGGTTGGTCCGAGGCTGCTTGTAATTCTATTGCTAAATACTGGTTTCACAAGATGTGGTTGCTACACTTATACAAAGCTGTGCCCTGTGTACATTCCTCCCAATTTAACTAGTAAATGAAAGGTTAGGGCCTGTGGTTGGACAGTGGAGGGAGAAGAAAGGTGGGACTGGAGGTTCGAGTGAAGGAATTGCAGGTAGAGGACAGGAGAGAACGGTGTAGATGGTGGAAGCTGCAATGAACCAGGGCTGCACGAACAGAAGAAATAGCAATTAACAAGGGACTTTATAACCAGGAAATAATGAAGTATAGTGCTTGATCTGCCTAATCTAGGCTTATGGTTTGGAAATAAAATACCTGGGTTGTGCGCCTTTTATACAGACTTGTTATGATTATGAATTCCTTCTACACTGAATCTTAAAGCATTTCACCATTTGTAAATAGTTTTCTCTTTCACTTAATATTTTTAAAACCTATACAAATTGTTTCTATATCTGTAAGTTAAAACTCTTTGGCATTGTATTCTTAGACCATATCAGAATGTTTATGAACTTACTATACATTGAAATTTGTATCATTTCAAGAACCTTGTGTTTACATCTCAACTTGAACTAGTCCTCCCAGTGGTCTGAGGAGTTGATTCCCGAAGAAATGAAAGATCAAGTAATGTGGAAAAAACTGGTCTAGCCACAGGGAATATTTTCCAATTGTCTTTTAGGAACCTCATAGAAATGACCCCCTCAGTCCAGCCAGAGTGAAAAAAGGCCTATGCAGCTGGCACTGCTCCCATTCTTGGTGTACCCTGCCCTCTCATACTAAAGATCCACTTGGAGACAGTAAAAACAAACAAACAAACACATGCATTAATGTCATCCTTAACAGCAGAACAGGCGAGAAAAAAACAGAATCTGAATTTGCCCCACTAGATCATCAGCTCTGATATTAGAGGATCCTGAGTTCCCAGGAGCTAAGTCTATGTCACAAAAAGCAGAAAAAACTGCTTTTTTCTTAAGGAACACATGTAATAATGTCAACTCCTTGCTCTTACTGCAGTTTTCAGGTCATTCGTACACAGTCATACTTAGATCCCTGTGCTTATTTCTTAGTAGAATGACATCTTTCCCAAGAATGGATCTTCTTGGCAGTGATACCTGATTACTAGCTTGTAAACTTTAGAGAAGGAGCCCCTCTGCAATTTCTGGACTAAGTTTGTACAAATTCTGAGGTGTGGGTTTTTTTTTTCTCCAGATAAGCATCCAACTCCGTGTTTCTCCACTTGCCACCACAATTCTCCCTTAGACTGTATTGCTCACTTAAGAGTCAGTCTTGTTGATTACACAGTGTGATCACAGAACCCTTCCCTCTTTCCAACGAAACCACAGAAAGCAGTGCACATGAGATCTAAATGGAAGGCTCTTTACTATTCTTTTGTCTGTATAAAACAAAGTCATAATTTTTCTCCTCTCAGCCAAGCAATGCCCAGTTGTGATCACAATTAGCCAAAGTCATAAACCTATAGTTGAAAGAAGTCTTCAAATTTGTATGTTGAGAAGAAAAGCTCTAAGCCTGTAGTATCATTCAGTAGTCAGGCCATTAGATAGATGATGCCATAAGTGTAGGGCCTATGAAGATAGTCATTGCTTAGAGACATAAAAAGTAGGCAATAGCCTATTTTTTTGGTCTGGAAATGTTAGGATGCAATATATGGATGGGTATTTTGTTTGTTTGCTTATTTGTTTTAAGGTTCATTCATTCATTCATTCATTCATTCATTTAATGTCTATGAGTGGACTGTAGCTGTCTTCAGACACACCAGAAGAGGGCATCATATCCCATTACAGATGGTTTTGAGTTATCATGCCATTGCTGGGAATTGAACTCAGGACTTCTAGTAGAGCCATCAGTGCTCTTAACCACTGAGTTATGTCTTCAGTCCCAACATAAGAATTTTACAAGGTACATAAAAGGCACTGGTACTATGTACTGAATTTCGCTTAAAAGAATTGTAAACTAAGTATACTTTTATTCTTTGTAAGTTAACTGGTTTAGGTGTTTGGTTAAGTAAACCAATATAGATAGAAAAGCCATGTTTAAAAGTGACATGCATTATGTATAAATGTTCAATTAATGACAGCTAGAGATAAGTAGTTCCTGACTTGGAAGAGTGAGAGACTAGATTGATCCCATACAAATTTTCTAAGTGAGGTAAATAATATCTATGAAAACTGACCTTCTTCTTAAGACCTAAACTCTATTTATCTCAAGTCTTCTCAGCCAAAGCAATGCTACATTTTCCCCTATACTTAACAGCTGTTGATTGAGGCTTTAGATAACGTATACCTTCTGCATACAAGTAAAAGAGAAAATAATGGTCTTCTTCCCTGAAAACATTTGTTGACAGATGCTCACTGGGACTGCTGGAAGATGATTTATGACTAAATAGGAACTTCTGGTGACAGTGTCAAATGATTAAGGAAAGATCAGAAAGGGCGATAGAACTCTGGCAACTCACAAGGAATTAGCCTTCCAACAAGAAATGTCAGGGTACACTATCGTGAACCAGATTCTAAAGTGTGTTACCAGAGTTTGAAATCCTAACCAATGAATCAGTGAATATGATGAACTCTACTTCTAGATTAGATTAGATTAGATTAGATTAGACAAAAGTGTTCACTAAAAGGAATGGAAATTACACTAGCCCTTCAAAGACTTAGGATGTTTTAATAAGGTGTCATGGTTTGGAGGAAGGAAAGAGAAGGTAGGGTTGTTGTAATCAAAAAATAATTCCTAAAATAATAAAAAAGAAAGGGACCAAAAGACTGGAGATTTCCTTCATCCATTAACAAGAAAATTCAGACATCATAGGAATGCTACCTATTATTGGTAGCTTGAAAATGGAAGTGTCAAAGGTCAAAGAACATGGGTAACAACTATAAACAGACATCTTCGCGCCACAATAGCAAAGGTGTGGATTGGGCTAGCAAATGTGAAAGAGTTCTTTTAATATTTTTCTGGGAATTTCCAGATAAGAAATGAGTGTTTCCATTTCAACACATACAGCGAGTGTTGTCTTGCCATACCATTGCTCTGTTCTCTGAAATATGAGCAAATTAAAGGATACATAGAATGATGATTATTATTTCAATCTTAATTGAAAATGAAGAGTACATTGCTGAGTTTCTGGCAAATGGCTTATTTATCTCAAAAACTTCATCAGTGAGATCACTAGATCTTCCTGGGCAGATTGTCTACTTGAATCATTACATTTTAAGTGAAGTGACATATCTTGAGTTAAATATTTATCAGAATAGAGATCAACTTAGGAAGATATTCTATATGAAGCTCTACATGTTTTTTTAAATAGCCATGAATGCACACCTCTACATAGATTAGCGCACACATATTAGCACGTAGACAAATACATACAAAAATGTGACGATCATTTCACTATTAATATTTTTCCCTATGCCTTCAGTTCCTAATATTTCTAAGTTACACACATTCTCATTTTGTTACTCAATTGTTCATGGAATACTATCGATGTTGTCCTTTTAAAATATCAAGGTAGAACCTTCCTTTGTAGAAGGGATTCTCCCTAAATTTTGTACCTGTAGTAAAGTCTTACATCTTTGTACTTCAAAGACATGGACAGTTCCTGAGACTCTTCATACTATGGTGGATATTTTCTTTGCAAGACCCTCTTGTAACTGTTTGGTGTATTGCTTTATCTTGCCTCTAATGCTCAAACCATAAACTATGAGGATTGACAGCTTTAGTAAGCTTTTGGTATATGACTGTGCCATAAAGCTAGCTATATTTTAATTGAAATTTAGAAAATTGATTTTTATTAAGGCTATATGGCTTAATATTTTTAATCTTTCTCTTTAACTGGAAGATTGGGAGAATATAAATCTATCCTCTATTTGCAAGTCGGTATCCCACATATTCCCTGAATTCCTAACATTCCAACACAGTTTATAATAAAGCAGACCAGCCATTAAGCCCTCCACAGCCAAAGGTCTTTTAATTAAAAGATAAAGCAGGGATTTAGAATTTACAGATTCTATACTTGTGAGGCCTGTTGTTAAAAGTTACTCAGTTATTGTAAATATTATATCTATCATTATAATTATGTTCATAGCAGCCTTATTTATAATAGCCAGAAGCTGGAAAGAACCCAGATGCCCTTCAACAGAGGAATGGATACAGAAAATGTGGTACGTCTACACAATGGAATGTTACTCAACTATCAAAAACATTGAGTTCATAAAATTCATATGCAAATGGATTAAAGTAGAAAATATCATGCTGAGTGAGGTAAAACAATCACACAAAATACAGATGGTATGCTCTCACTGATAAGTGGATATTAGCCCAAAAGCTCAAATTACCTAAGATACAATCAACAGACCACATGAAGCTCGAGAAAAAGGATGACCAAAGTGTGGATGCTTCAGTCCTTCTTAAAAGGGGGGAACAAAAATATTCATAGGAGGGGATATGGAGGCAAAGTTTGGAGCAAAGACTGAAGGAGTGGCCATTCAGAGCCTGCCCCACATGTGGCCCATATAAATACAGTCAACAAAACTAGGTAAGATTGATGAAGCTAAGAAGTGCATGCTGGTAGGAACCAGATATAGATATCTCCTCAGAGACACAGACAGAGTATGTCAAATACAGATGTGAATGCTAGCAGCAAATCATTGAACTGAGAACAGGACCAACTCCCCCACCCCTATTGGAGCAATTAGAGAAAGGATTGAAAGAGCTGAAGGGGCTCGCAACCCCATAAGAACAAGAAAACCAACAAACCAGAGCTCCCAGGGACTAAACCACTACCCAAAGACTATACATGGACTGACCCATGGCTCCAGCTGCACATGTAACAAAGGATGGCCTTGTTGGGCACCAATGGAAGGAGAAGCCCTTGGTCCTGCCAATATTGGAACTGCAGTGTAAGGGAATGTGGGGGGAGGTGAGAAGGGATTGGGGTGGGGAGGGAACACCCTCATAGAAAAAGGGGAGGGGAGGGGAGGGAATAGGGGCCTTAGGTCCAGGAAACTGAGAAAGGGTATAATAATTGAAGGAATCAGAGAAAGAACTGGAAGAGCTTGAAGGGGCTCGAGACCCCAAAAGTACAACAATGCCAAGCAACCAGAGCTTCCAGGGACTAAGCCACTACCTAAAGACTATACATGGACTGACCCTGGACTCTGACCCCATAGGTAGCAAAGAATATCCTAGTAAGAGCACCAGTGGAAGGGGAAGCCCTGGGTCCTGCTAAGACTGAACCCCCAGTGAACTAGTCTATGGGGGGAGGGCGGCAATGGGGGGAGGGTTGGGAGGGGAACACCCATAAGGAAGGGGAGGGGGGAGGGGGATGTTTGCCCGGAAACCGGGAAAGGGAATAACACTCGAAATGTATATAAGAAATACTCAAGTTAATAAAAAAAAATATTTGAAATGTAAATAAAAATATCCAATAAAAAAAGAGAAGACTTTTTAAGGCAGTCACTCGATCCTTTGATTCATACACCATGAAACTCTTTTCCTTTTCCTTTTCTCAGGGTCCATACTGTCCTCAATGTTACTGTAGTTAATATTGATTTCTTTCAACTTGCAAACTCCTGCAAGGTGAGAACAATTGGAAAATAAATATAGTACTAATTTATTAGCATATTTAATTCTTTACTGTCACTTTTATAAGGCTGTATCTTGAGGAATCTTTGTAAAAAGCCAGGCAAGTACCTAATCATTACTAACAAGTGCTGTGTGTTTAAGAAATTGAAAATGCGATAATTTTCTTGGACTTCTAACTACTAATGAAACAACTGGAAAAAAAAAGCCAGAGTTTAATTCATTTTCGTTCTTTCTATATATTTTACAGGATCCTACTTTAGAGTACCAATCAATTGAAAAAGCAATCTAAGTCAGAAATTCATAAGAACATTATTAAATCAATTAACCTACTAGTGGTGACTGCCAGTTCATATTTAGGAAAGACTCAGTAGCAGTAAAATTAAAGTACAGTCATAATTTTTCCTTTGTTCCAAGCATTGAAGGGAGAAAAATAATAAAACTTTTTTCGGCTTTGTCTTTAAAATTAATCAGCTTGTTTTGAGAAGCTGCAAAATGGGTCATGCTATAGAATGGAGAATCTATTGCAAAGAACTTCCCATTAAGTAAAAATTATTTTCATGTAACCTTTTTTTAATTGCTTGAAGCACAATTACCTTCACAGATTTATTTTCTGTTTAATGACAAAGTAAAATAAATCCATGGCGCTACATCGGATGCCCCAGTTCTGACGGGTTCCCAAATATATATCAGCTAGGTTTAATATGTTTTCACTATAGTAAACATTTCCTATTGCTGTCCCTAAGGAAGGTGCAGTGTTGAATGTCTGAGATTCGTTCAGGAAAATAAATAACTAAGCATTCAGATATACTTATAAGGCATCATAAATTCAACTACGCTATACTTAGAAAACTATGTTCTATACAGAATTAGTGAATGTGGAAATCCTGGCTTCTGAGAGGTTGTTGTAAGCTGGTACAACCACTCAGTGTAGAGGTTCCTCAGAAAATTGGACATAATACTACCTGAGGACCCAGCTATACCATTCCTAGGCATATACCCAAAAAGTGCTCCAACATATAACAAAGACACATGCACCACTATGTTCATAACAGTCTTATTTATAATAGTTAGAAGCTGGAGATGTCCCTCAACAGAGGAATGGATACAGAAAGTGTGGTAAATTTACACAATGGAGTACTACTCAGTTCTTAAAAACAATGACTTCATGAAATTTGCAGGCAAATGGATGGCACTAGAAAATATCACCCTGAGTGAGATAACATAGTCACAAAGGAACACACTTTGGTATGTTGTGGATATTAGGGAAAAAGCTCAGAATACCAATGATACAAATTACAGACCATATAAAGGTCAAGAAAAATGAAAACCAACGTGTGGGAGCCTCGGTCCTACTTGGAGTGGGTAACAAAATAATCAAGGAAGGTTGAGGGTGGGAGGGATTTGGAATGAAGAGAGGAGGGGGAGAGGGAAAAGGAGGGCAGGGTTATGTGTGGGAGGAGCTGAGCAAGCTGTACAGAGGGTCAGGAAATTGAACAAAGGAGTGTAGCAAGGGGAGTGGGAAACGGGGTTGGCCACCAGAAAGTCCCAAAAGCCAGAAAACCAAGAGGCTCTCAGGATACCAATAGGGAGGGCATTAGTTGAAATGCTCAACAAAGGGAACAGAGAACCTGCGCAAACCATATCTGGGTGATAGGCTCTGCCCCCGATTGAGGGACCACCCACCCTTCACAAAATTTTAACCCAGAATTGCTCCTGTCTAGAGGAAATGCAGGAACAAGGAGTGGAGCAGAGACTGAGGGAGGGGCCATCCAGAGACTGCCACCTGGGGGTCCATCTCATATGCAGCCACCAAACCCAGACACTTGCTGATGCTGGGAAGTTCTTGCTGACAGATATAGATGTGTCCCAAGAAGCTCTGCCAGAGCCCGACAAATACAGAGGTGGAGGACTGTAGCAGCCAACCATTGAACTGAGAAAGGGTCCCCAATTGAGGAGTTAGAGAAAAGACTGAGGAAGCTGATGGGGATTGCAATCCCATAAGAAGAACAACAATATCAACCAACCAGATCCCCCAGAGCTCCCAGGGACGAAACCACTGAGTAACCTCCAGAGTACACATGGAGGGACCCATGGCTCGAGCTGTATATGCAGCAGAGGATGTCCTTGTCTGGCATCAATGGGAGGGGAAGTCCTGGACCCTGTGAAGGCTCGATGCCACATTATAGGGGAATGATAGGGAGGTGGGGTGGGATTGGGTAGGTGGGGAGCACCCTTGTGTAGGCAGGAGAAGTGGGTGGAGTGGGTAGGGTTCAAGGTGGGGTACTGGGAAGGGGGTGACATTTGAAATGTAAATAAATGACATAACTAATAAACATCATTAGAACAAAAGATTTTATTTGATTCTATGTGTTTGAGAACCCATATTTACCTACTTATTTGAAAACCAACTTATTTTATGACAATTCATTACAAATGAGAGAATTTCAAATGCTAACAACATCATGAAAGAGCTAAAAAAATCATTTGGTTAATGAGTTTTAAAAATCAAAAGCACATGAACTAAATTTGTCATGAGACAATGAGTTGTGTTTGTATCTTCATTGTATTGTATCATTTGGATGGCAATGGAAAATGACATAAGTTCAGTGACTAACCAAAGACAGCAGTTTGTTTCCACATATTTAAGTTAGATCATCTACAGAAGGCATCACATTTAGTGTCTGTTCAATTGGGCTCAGGTACTCAGCTTGCTATCTGCTCTGTTTTGGGTGGGTTCTGAGCTAGGGTGTTTTGTGGTGGGATGAAACCATGACCCAAAGAGACTTTGAGGGCGAAAGGGTTTGTTCCAGCTTCAAATTCCAGGTAACAACCAAATCACTGAGAAAACTCGGGGAAGGAACTCAAGCAGGGATGGGGCAAAGGGGAACACTTTTCTATTATTCATGGAATTGCAAACTTGTAGAACCGCTCTGGAAATCAATCTGTCTGCTTCTCAGAAAATCGGAAATAGTTCTACTTGAAGAACCAGCTATTCCACTCCTGAGCATATACCAAAAAGATAGCCCACCATACCACAAGGACCTGTGCTCCATTCTGTTCATAGAGCCTTATTTGTAACAGCTGAAAACTGGAAACTGGGAAAAGAAAACAACAAGGACTGGATATAGAAAACTTGATTTGTTTATACAGTGCAATACTATTCAGCTATTAAAACCAAGGAGATTTTGAATTTTGAGTGTAAATAGATAGATCTAGAAAATATCCTGAGTGAGATAGCACAAACCCAAAAGGACATGCATGGTACGTACTCAGTGATAAGTGGATATTAACCATAAAGTACAGGATACCCATGATATACTCCACAGACAGAAAGAAGTTAAACAAAAATAATGGTTATTTTGTTTGTTGTAAGATGAATTTAAGTGAGGATGCTTAAATCTTATCTATAAGGGAAAAGAAAACAGTCATAGTAAGCAGATTGAGGGAGGGAAAAAGATGGGAAAGGGGATGGGTAAGGGAGTAGAAGGGTCATGACCAGGTATAGGAGAGAGGGTCAGAGGGGCCAGGAGAATGAATGGAAATTCAACTTCCTGTAGTGTGTGTGTGTGTGTGTGTGTGTGTGTGTGTGTGTGTGTGTGTGTGAGAGTGTGTGTGTATGTGTGTGTGTGTGTGTGTGTGTGTGTGTGTGTGTGTGTGTGTGTGTGGTGGGCAGGTTCTATGAGGTGCCAGAGACCTGGAATAAGGCAAGTTTCCAGGTGTCAGTCTAGTTGACCTTAGCTGAGATGTGTAACAGTTGGGATAGGGATCCTGAAGAGACTACCTCCTGTAGCCAGGCAGGAACCCCAGTGGAGCGGTAGAGACATCAACCACCTGCAAAACTTTCGATCCAAATTTGTTCTGTCTTAAAGAAATGTAGGCACGGAGGTTGGAGCAGAGACTGAGAGAATGGCCAGCCAGTAACTGTCACAACTTAAGACTTATCCCATGGGCAAGCACCAATCCCTGACACTGTAAATGATGCTCTGTTGGGCATGCAGACAGAAGTCTAGCATAACTGTCCCCTGAGAGGCCCCACCCAACAGATGACTGAAATGAATGCAGAAACCCACAGCCAAACATAAGATGAAGCTCAAGAACTCTTATGGAAGAGTTTGTGGAAGGATTGAAGGCCCTAAAAGTGATAGAAACTCCACAGGAAGACAAAGTCTACTCACCTGGACCTTTTGGAGCCCTCAGAGACTGAGCCACCAACCAAAGACCATACTCATGCTGAATCTAGGCCCTAAGTATATGTAGGTTATGTGCAGCTCAGTTTCCTTGTGGGTCCCCCAACAACAGTGGAGGATGTTATGCATAAAATAGTTGCCTGTCTGTGGATCCTGTTACCCCCATGGACCTTGTCTGGCCTCAATGGAAGAGGATGTATATAACCACTTCAATAACACTATGTACCAGAATAGGGGGACGATCCAGTGGGGTGCCCAACCCTTTAGAGGAAAAGGGGAGTAGTAATGGTGTGAGGGAATTTGTGAGTGGAGAACTAGTTAGGCAGCAACAATTTGAATATAAAGTAAATAAAAAAATAAATTAATAGAAAAACTAAATGTCAAGTAACATATTTAATAATTTTTGCATAGTGCAACAGAAATAATCCTTGAATGTCAAATTCATTCTGAAGGAAGGGAAAGGTTTTATATTTTTTATCCTTCCACTGATTAAAGTAGCACCAGAATTTTTAAATATGTCAAAGATTGCACTCTCATTTGAAATTGCCCTTAAATCTAGGTTTACATTGTATTCTTTTATAAATTTCGTTTTAATGCTTATCTAGTGCAAAAGAAATACTATTTTGTCAGTAACTTCTATTATTACTCCAGTGTTTTTTTCTCTGAGAGAGGATTGTGGTCTTTTATATAGACTTGCTACCTTTTAAGTGTACATACTCAATGCTAATTAGGCATTTAGAAAATACTGCTTATTGAAATGCTATACTAAATAAACTGGTCGACCGTTGTGGTATAGAACACCGTGTTCTTGGAACCTGAATAGTTAGGATGATCATGCTTAGGAGATTTTGAGTGTCATGGTTGGTGATATTCAAAATTAGTTGAAAGACTTCAGATTAAAGATAAATTACCTTTGGAACACTCCTGTTCCCATGGCAATTAGTAGAGGAAAAACAAACTCTACTTTTTTGGTTGAAGCCCATTTAATCGTTTGGATTAGATAGCTATGTCCAGTCTTATAGCATCTGAGAAGTCAGGTAATAATGTACTCTTGAAACTCTATTTTAAGATTTCATTGTTTTGGTTGAAATATTGTGTAACTTCTTTATTCTTCCACAGCAATTCTTTAATAAGGTCACACACACAAACAAAAATGCTAGGAAGAAGAGTGTTGATGTTTATTGCCTTTCTCAAATCTATAGACATCTAATGATAAAAGATGTTCCCTACATGATACAACTTCATTTTAAGAGGAAGTTTTGTAGGTATCCTAGGATGGCTTCAAACATTTCCCTTGATTCACACTCTTCAATGCTGAGATTATAAGAGCCAGGTATCACATGTGCTATCAATTTGCTCCCCCTCCTCACAGACATGGATAAGGTTTCGGTATTCCATTCACTCACAACAGAGATGATTACTGGTGCAACACTTCCTCGAGAATATCTGATGCTCCCAATTTATTTCAAATATGAAACAAAAGAGGCTCTTTTTTTTGTTACCTGTCATCAGTTTTGGAAATTGTCAAAAATGTAGGGAAGTCATTTGCTTTTAGATGAAAACATTAAGATTACTTACCTTTAGATAAGTACATTGGGATGACTTACCTATTTATTCATCTTAAAGACAGAGTACCTCAGCCGTGAAGTAGATCTAGGGTAAAAGTTTAATAATAGTGGACGACCAGGTAGGAAACAGATTCATTCAACATTTTTACATGTTTAAATTCCAAAATTCATAGTAACTACAATACTATTTGTATTTGGTATGAATATCTATGTAACATAATATTTTCTAAAATTCATCACTATTTAATTTTCTGCAAAATTGAGACTTGTAGATAAAATTCTTGAAAATAAATAATTTCACAGTTTTCAATAAACCATAATAAAATAAAGATAAACATCTCTATAATTGTGGTAACAGATATAAGCTAGACAGGAATAGAAATTTGGATGAAAAATACACCCAGTCTATATTTCTGTACACTATCATTTTCAAAATAGGGTAGCTTATCCAGTATCTCATTTAAACAAATAATAAGACTAGATTCTGCATCAACCATACTTAAGTAGGAGCTCTAAATATTTTTCCCATAAACACTACTTGAGAGTGTATGCATGTAAAACATTGCAAAATACTTCTGTGTTTTGACCTTTTAAGTTTACATTCTGTTTAACATTCTCTCCTATTGGATATGGCTCTTTGTGCTGAGTTAAGGGAAAAACTGAAATCTATTAAAAGAACTATTCTGTAAGAATGAAAATGGGGACAATTAGGTATCAATCCTTCTCATATAAAAGAATACAGTGATGGAAATAGAAACAACCCCAGCCCAAGTAATTTTTATGCAGAATATATAGAGATAAATGTGCACTCATACATATAACCTTGATATATAAAATATAGATACATGCACACTCATATGAATGTATGAATAGACATACACTAAAAAAGTGGAAAGTTTCTTTCCACACATTATGAGTATGCAAAAATATATTTAAAAGGTTTAATATTTTTAATGATGACCTAGAAGCTATTAGTGGTAAGAATGACATTTATAAGATATTACTCTGAGTACTTCATTACTTAGGCACCTCCTGAAGCAATCTTTAATAATTTCTTTAATGGAATGAGCAGATAAGGACTATAATGAACCTCTTCTACTCTTTTTTGTTAAATTGACATTTTATTAGGTAAAATAGATATTTAGTCCTCTACATTCCATGTTTCAACTTATAATAATCTCACACTAGTCTTTTTTCAATCCATTTTCGTGCAATTGTCAGAATTTTATTTTTATTTATAACTGAACAAACGGCCATCATGTATATGTATATAATGAGTGTATATAATGAGACAAGTGACAGGACAAAGAAGGGCATGTATGGAAGACGATAAGAACCAGTGAGGTGGGGAAGTCACGTAAGAAGATGCTAGGGGAGAATACTTGTATCCACTTTCCATTCAGTGTGAAATTTCCTAATGCAACACATTACTTGTTCTGCTAACTTTAAATCTTAATTTAAAACGAGCATTTAGTAATGAGATAAAATAGCAAGCCATCCTTCCTCTGACAGGACAAATCTAAGTAGACATTGAATTCTCAAATGACAGAAAGGTGATATAAGGTAAACTCTACATAATAATGTTTTTCTTTCTTCTGCAAGAGGATTGTGATACTTGTAATAACTATAATTATCTATCAAAGTTATCTTTTGTCCTATTGGGCACCCAATAATGAGATGGTAATTGTTGGATTTCATGTGAAGCACCCATGAAGGCAAATACTATTACCATCTAAGAACTTGGACTTGAAGCTTATTGTTTCATCTCAAATGTTTATCTGAAATTAATGAATTTACTATTGTAGAATCAAGTGTCCTGTCAGATTTATCAATTCAGTAAACTTTATCCATAAGCATTGTGATAGGGTCTTGCACCATTTCAGGAAATAGAAGAAAATTTTACTGCTGTTAAACTGGTAGAATCTTGGTATAAGTTATTAAAGATGATATTGTTTTCACACAGAAATTGCAAGATCAATGAGTAGGCAGGTTATGAATTTTATTTTATAGATATTGTAGCCCCATAAATAGAAGGTATACAATACACAATTGCCTTCAAAATGACCATCATTCTTTCCCAACCAACAAATATTTATTATTAAGAAATAATAAAAATTCAAGCCTTCTGAAATTAATAGAAACACAACAGGTGTCCACCCTTACAGGTAAAGATTCTTTGTGGTTTTTTTTTTTTTTTTCAGAGCTGGGGACCGAACCCAGGGCCTTGCGCTTCCTAGGTAAGCGCTCTACCACTGAGCTAAATCCCCAGCCCCTTCTTTGTGGTTTTAAAATAGTTTTCAGTATATATTGTTTAAAGTGTCTATCTGTTATTTGAGATCACTAAAATGATTAAGTAATCGACAGTTAAGAAAGAAGTGCAAAGACATACAATTTGTAGAGATGGCATCTTAAAAAACTGCTCACAATCTCTACTTTTAAAACTTGATTTATTGTTATATGAGTATGTGCTGAGTAAAGAGGGGGTATATGTGTGCAACAGAGTTCACAGGGAAGTCAGAAAATAGCCACAAATGTGTTCCTTTCCTTAAGATTTTATATGGTTTCCAGGCTGTCAGGATTGAGTAACAAGCATCCTTTTTCTCCCTGAGCCATTTGGCCAGCCCATACTGTCTAGTCTTAAAAGTTAAGGACAGACAGAAAGAATGGGCAAGTGTGTGGCAATGTACAAGTTGACACTACTGCCATGGGAAAGACGAGAAGTAGAGTGTGAAGTGTTACAAAAAGATCCATTTGAATACAACTATTTAAGCAAAATAATAAGTGTAAAGTGTAAAGTGTAAGTGTAAAAATCAAAGGTATGTTTAAATCATAGAGTTGAATAACAAGAAGTGATAGATAAAAAGAACATGAGCCATGGTTGAATTATTTTTCCCACAAGCTATTTCAAACCCCATTAGGGGACAAAATGTGAATATTACTGTAGAAATATGTTAAAAACAAACAAACAGAAAACAAAAACAAAACAAACAAAAACAGAAACACTATAATGCTGCCTTATACTTTTTAAAATAACATTTAACTAATTTTTGTAAGAAAAAAATCTTTCTTTTGAACACACCTAGTCCCATGATAGTGATTTGTGCCTTACTCTTATTTCTCTAAACATAAAAAATAACAAAGTACCCACAGAAAAGTACAAAACTACTTCTTTTTCAGTTGGATAAAATAAGTATAGAGGCATATGGCAAACTTACAGGTTCAATTTTCAGCAAGAAGAGTAAAGGAAAACAGATTTATGAAAAGCTTAGAATTTTATAAATATATGCAAATATATTTTCAATTGTACAAAAATGTATCACTAGCATTAATATTTCACTCAAAATATTTTAGTATATATTTGCTTGTGAATCTATTAAGATGAGGTTAAATATAAGCAATATATACTTTAAAATGTGAACCTTTTATTTAAAAGTAAAGGTTGAATAAATGTAACATGCTTCATCATGACAATTTCATACATTAATTAATGTATTTTAATTAAATTTATCCCCTTGCCTTTACTTGTATTCTCTCTCCATTCCTGTTTCTAAATGTCCGATAAGCCACATTAACCTTAATGTCTTTTGTCGCTTTATTCCACATGAGAGAAAATACTTACGTTTGTGACTAACCTCGCTCATTTGGCTCTATAGCCTAATGCCATCCAACTTCTTCTGTTGTAACCAATATCTTCTTCTTCCATTCCATTCTTCAAGTTCCACTGTGACCACTTCCTCCAACACACACACACACACACACACACACACACACACACACACTCACTCAATCACACACAGACACACACACAGACACACAGACACACACGCACACTCACACACACATACACACACATACACAGACACATACACACACTCACACACACATACACACACACAGACACACACATACACACAGACACACACACAGACACACATACACACACAGACACACATACACACACATACACACATACACACACAGACACACACATACACACACATACACACATACACACACAGACACACATACATACATACACACACACAGACACACATACACACACAGACACACACATACACACATACACACCCAGACACACATACACACACAGACACACATACACACACAGACACACACATACACACAATACACACATACACACACAGACACACACATACACACATACACACACACAGACACACATACACACACAGACACACATACACACACAGACACACACATACACACACAGACACACATACACACATACACACACAGAGACACACATACACACACAGACACACATACACACACAGACACACATACACACACATACACACACATACACACATACACACACACAGACACACATACACACACAGACACACATACACACATACACACACAGACACACATACACACACAGACACACATACACACACAGACACACACATACACACACATACACACATACACACACAGACACACATACACACACAGACACACACAGACACACATACACACACAGACACACATACGCACACAGACACACATACGCACACAGACACACATACACACACAGACACACAGATACACACACATACACACACATACACATATACACACACAGACACACACATACACACACATACACACACACATACAAAGACACACACACACGCACACTCATACACACACACCCTCACACAAACATACACACACAGACACACACACAAACATACACACACAGATACACACATACACACACAGACACACACAGACACACACACAAACATACACACACAGATACACACATACACACACAGACACACACACACACGCACATACACAGACACTCACACACATGGACACTCACATGCACACGCACACACACACTCACACACACATGCACACACACATGCACACACACATGCACACTCACACGCACACTCACACACACGCACACACACATGCACACACACAAGCACATGCACACATATACATACTCACTCACACAGGGACACACAGACACAAGTACCTCTAGAATCATGCCAATTCCTTTCTGACACCTATCTTTCTGGCCCTTTCGTCTTTTAATTTTAATTTTTGAGTTTTGCAAAGTATTAGATTTAATTTTTGAAGACACAAAGAGTGGTTGTTTAGGTTAACACGTCATTACTTTTTGTTATAGGAAATATAATGGAGGGATCCAATTTAGCAACAGAAGCTTGGTGTAGTGAGAACCTACCAATGCGAAAGGTAGTCAATAACACATGTGAGTGTAATGTCAGTTGTAAATGTAGACAGGGGACAGAACATTTCACTAGACATCATTACTTAGCCACGACTGCAAGAAGTGGTGTAGTTTAGACGAGTTATTTTCTAAAAATTCCCATGAATAGTTCTGGGATAAAATGGGAAAGTTCTGTTAATTATATGTGATAAGAGAGATCAGGTTTAGGAATTAGGTCAATGTGTTCTTAAAGGAGACGTGGGAATCTAACCTCTCCAGATCTTGCTTTGTTTGGCTTTTGTTACAGTGAATGCCAGCGCAGAGTATGAAATGAAAGCAAGTACTACAAGGCCAATTCAAACAGAGGACTTTGGGACATAAGCAACAGGCTAGGTAAAATAAATAGTCACTGGTCTTGGGGTTTTATTGCTGTGATAGAGACGGCATAACAACAGTGACTCTTATAAAGGAAAGCATTAAAACATGGCTTGCTTACAGTTCAGAGTCAGTCCATTGTTGTAATGGTGGAGAGAATGGTGAAGTAAGACAGACACGGTGCTAGAAAAGGAGCCCAGAGTTCTACCTCCTGCTCCATACAGAGCAGGAAGAAAGCTTACACCACTGGGGCAGGCTTGAGCTCTGAAACCTTAAAATTCACCCATAGAGACTTCCTCCAACAAGGCCACACCTGCTCCGATGAGAACTAACATCCTGGTCCTTTCAAATAATGTCGCCTCTGCTAGCCTGTGGGGTTCATTTTCCTTCAAACCACCAAAACTCCGAAGAAGTGTAACTTCGAATAAGTTAACATTTCAGTTTTTACATGAGTTTAAAGATACAGTACAAATATTGAAATCAGATTTCTAACCAAGCAATTGCAGCGGGAAGCACATGAAAATTAACCTGGCTAACATTTGAAAAGTTGCCACGGTCTGGATTAATGTGATCAAAGGAAAGAAACGCAGGTGAGGTCATATTCTCTGCCTTATTGGCGAGCCCTCTCAAGAAACAACTTTGAAAAGAGATTGGGCGATTGCCATCAGCTCATGAAGGGCCCATCAGAAGCACTCACCTTTGAAACCTATGAGTTCAATTATTCTGTAATCAATGTTCACAAACAGGTTGCACTGCTCTGTCAATTTTAACACGTTGGTATGCTATTGATGTCTGAGGACTGAAGAAAGACCTTTGTTTAGGGAGATTTAAACTCTTCTACTGAAAATCTAGTCTTAACGTCCTAACACTGCACAAGGCTTCAGAGCCGTTGTTTGAACTCTTATAGACCTGAATGTGAATTCTCAGCCAAGTCCTAAATGCTAAGACTGTTAAATTATTAATATAGAAAACAGAGTATTGCTATGCACTTTATATATTTATGTTTAAATTTAAAGCTTCAAGTTTTCGTCACAATGCCTTATGCATAAAACACTCTCAATAAATGGCAGTTTTACTCTAGAATTAAACTTCCAGGGCAAATGTAAGTGCTTTACAATAAATGATAGGAAGAAACAATAACATAAGCAGCACTATTTTCCTGAACCTCTTCTGCATTTAAGCAGTATACACACACTATTGGAGAAAGAATCTCTCAACATATAAAAGTAGCTTTGGGAACACGTTCCCAGGGAACAAAATTTACATAGAAATTGAATTTGACAGATGGAGTAGAGACTCATATTAAATCAAAAGGGGGTTCGTTTTTATATCTATAGACTGGACTGAAATAACCTTATTCTTTTAAAAAATTAACTATTTGTACTTTTAACTATTAACTATTTTAACTTTTGGTTTATGGCCATCATATAAAATTTGTACATGGTTTTAATTGGTTTGTACTGCTTAATTAGCTTATACAGGTTCAAACAAATTTTAGAATGTGATAAACCAAATTTCAGATATACCTTATATTCATTTTTCATGTATATATATGAATCTATATGAAATGAACATATAGGTGTATGTTTCTATGTAGTATGTGTGTATGTGTGTATGCGTCTGTGCTTATACAAAGAAATGAAAACTTCCTAACACATAATGAAACAAAACCTCCAGAGATGCCATTGAGTTCTTTTTCTGTTGGCCATCAACTATTTAACCTATCCTTAAAGGTAGTTTGCTTCCGCAGTGTGTCTTTCTTGGAAAATACGCAAAGGCCTATAACAATCTCTATGAGTTCATGTGTTTTTGATCATGTTGATTTAGATATCCTTGTTTTCTTCATGTTATCTGTTCCTTCTGACTCTTTCTAAATATTCTTACTTAAGGACCTCTGAGCTGTAAGGGGAAAGATTTGATGGAGATCCCATTAGGGTGAGAGTTTCAAGGTATCTCACACTCTGTCTAGATCTCTCTCTCTCTCTCTCTCTCTCTCTCTCTCTCTCTCTCTCTCTCTCTCAACATCTAATATAGAAGGAAGCTTCTCTGATGATGACTAAGCAAGGCATTAATCTGTGACTATAGAAGAATGTCATTAGAAGTCATTTATTACTATGTTTTATTTTTTAGAACATTAAAATTTGCTGGAGTTCAGGTTTTAAAAATATGTCTTTGGGTTTCCCAGATTTTGTCAGTGTTTATTGATATGCTCCCCTATTCATCCCTAATTTTGTCAATTTGAATCTTTAAACTTTTTGTCTTTAGTTAATTTGAAAAGGATTTGAAATTTTATCGATTTGCTCAAAGAACAAACTCCTTTTTGCATTGATCTTTGTGATTGTGTTGTAATTTCCATTTTATTGATGTCATCCCTAATCACATATATTCTAAGAAATCCTTTTTATGGAGAGGAAGCCATTGTCAGGTCAAGCTCATTGAAAAGCAAAGAATTTCACCTAACAGGAGTTTGCCATTAATGTAATCAACATTCCTTTCCCATTAAATATTGTCAAGGATGCCTAAAATGGGATATGTACCAGCTAGCTTGTGGTATGGTGATATTATTAAGTATTTATTCAGAAATATTAAATATACATAGTGAGAACCCATATCAGTGAGTGGGGAACTATAGCTATCTATAATTTATATCAGGCTAATATTATTTGCCTTTAAGATAAAGTTTTTTTTTCAGCACAATCTACTTATGAAATGTCAAAGGCATTCTCCCCTTTCCTTTAGCTCTCCTGTGTCTGATATTTCTTTTCATAATCCCAGGGAACTTTAAAGAGCCTTTCTAAAATATTCAAATAATTTCCACAGCTCCAGTCATCTCTTGTCTATATGTATACAGGTCAGAACCCTGAGACTGAGTATTTACATCCTACAAATCTTTCAGAGAAGTATATCACCTTTGATATGACTCCTGAGCTTGCTGTAAAATGCTACTACCAGATATATTACAGAGGCACAAAAGTCTTGTGGTTAGAAAGAGAGCGAAATACATTTACTCTCTTTTGTAGAAGTGTAAAATAGTGCAACTACTATGGAAAACAGTCCTGATCTTCATGCAAAATTTAAACAAAGTTAAAATCAAACAAACCATTGAACTGAGAGTTAGGTCCCCGTTGGAGTAATTAGAGAAAGGATTAAAGAAACTGAAGGGGCTTTCAACCCCATAAGAATAATATCAACCAAACAGAGCTCCCAGGGACTAAACCACCATCCAAAGAGTACACATGGACAGACCCATGGCTCCAGCTGCATATGTAGCAGAGGATGGCCCTGTCGGGTACCAATAGGAGGATAAGCCCTTGGTCCTGTCAAGGCTGGAAATCCCCCCCCCGCAGTGTAGGGGAATGTCAGTGTGGGGAGGGAGGAAGGGTGGTGGTTGGGGAGGGGGAACACCCTTATAGAAGAAGGGGGTGGAGTACTGGATGGGGGCTTATGGAGGGAAACCAGGAAAGGGAACATTTGAAAGGTAAATAAAAAATATTCAATTTAGAAAAAATTAGAAAAAAATTAATAGAACGCCATAGCAAGAGAACATGAAACACAAAATATCCTCATAATGGAAAAATAACTGGGGGGAAAAACCAAACACTAAAAACATGGAATTTGTTTTGTGTGCTACAACTATTAACAATCATGGGATCTTCCCATGTGGTTGTTATACCAACTAATACTCTATGGAGAATAACTGATTTTCTATTTGCCAACAATTGCCAATTACAAATGCCTTCTTGGTTGTGAATGGAACCCCATGACCACCACTTCATTTTCTCAGTGATAGAAGACTCTCTGGGTTGAACCTGTGGTAGTTTTATTTGTACTGCCATAGTTAATTTTGCTTTGCTTTGGCTTTTTTTGCCTTATTAGATGTTTGTTTGGTTCTACTGTGTGTGTGTGTGTGTGTGTGTGTGTGTGTGCATGTGTCTTGAGAGAGAGAGACAGAGAGAGAGACAGAGAGAAAGAATATAAAGTAGTATGCATAGGGACGTAGAATTTTGGAGGGATTGACTAAGAGAAAACATGATCAAAATATAGTATGTGGAATAATTAAAAATAAAAGTAATTGTTGAATAACATAGCCAATTAAATTTTATGTACCATCACTTAAAGTAAAGTACCCTCCTGAAGAGTTTGGACACAAGTTGTTTGTTTGTTTGTTTTTTTTTTCAGTATTTCATGATGAAATGCAATTCACATCCACTGATAGGCAACAAGAAAAATAAGTTACATGTGTGCCAATGAAAATTATTTAACTTTTTAAAATTTTATTTAACAAATGAAATTCTGCCATAAACTGGGAAATGAGGGATCCTTCCAGAAACCATGCAATACCAAATGTTGGTTAAAAAAAAATACCACCTGATAGTGATTACATAAAACATCTAGAACAAGTTCATACAGAAAAGTAAACAGAAAGCTATTTCATAGATGCTGTATAAAATAAACACAGATTTCTTTTAACCATTAAAGACCTTCATTTTCATAGATTCAAAACAGTAGTCTGGTTATACAAAGCTAACACGTGACTAGCAATAGTGAATTGTACCTTCAAAGGTAGTTAAAATGGTAAGGATAATGTTATAGGAAAAGTTAATTACAATGTTAGTGAAGGACTTCAAAAAATTCTGTTTCACAAATACATTACCAACCACAAAAGTAGATTATGCATTAACATCTGCAGGAAACTGGGAAAGGGATAACATTTAAAATGTAAATTTAAAAAATCCAATAAAAAAACCTACCCATTCTTTTCTTAACACTTTGGTAAAATATAAATAAATATATACTTTGAAATACACAAGCAACCTATTTTAAGAAACTATCATGCTTATTTTACATTAAGATCTTACTATAAATTAAATTTCAATTCTAGATAGTATCATAGCATATTAACATCCTCGCTAGCAATCCATTAGTAATTTTATATGAACTAAACACTGTTGTAAGTATATTAAACATGTCTACTCACTCATTCTTGATAGCGACCTTAAATTCATACTGATATAACCTAGCCAACATTATTACAAAGGGTGGGAGACAATTCTGAGACATTAGGAAACCTTTTCTGCTGTTCACATAAATGGATAATTTTAATCCTCACTTCTGCAAATTGATTCGAGTAAATGATTTTATCTGTTACTATATTCTTCTAGGAATAAATTAAGATACACAGAGGTGAATTCAGTTTTCAAGTCTATAAATACAATACAAGGGAAAGAGTAGACTTCTTTCTCTAAGACCAGTATCTTTTTCCATTTCCAATTTCTCCTTAGCGTTCACCTGAAGGACTATGAAATGAAGGTCTTCCCTCTATTCCCTGTTAGCAAGGTTCTTAAAGATAGCGTTCCTGAGAATGAACATAACCCACCACACATTCTTCACATTTGTTACTGAATTTCTTTCCTCTTCATATTGAAGTCAAATTATAATACATACACACATATATACATAAATATATAGATATACATATACATACTAATGTATACATCAAAGAAAACACCATTCTTTTTCTTTTGTAATTTTTAATTGTTATGATATGGAAAACATTTTTAAATTGTGGTATTTATTTAAACACAAGCAATATAAAATTGTAATTTTTAAAAATGTATTTAAAATATATTAATATTTACTGCAAGCTGAATGGAGAGCAACATAGTATATTTTTATCTTAATCAAGACCTGATTATTATAATATCACTGAGTTTTAACACTTTTAATTATATTTTTGTATGAAATCACCTCCTGTGGCAGTTTTTTGACTCAGTGACTAATAGATTATGCTTTTGGATGAGTGCTATTACATAGAAGTAGATAGAAAAACCAGGAATATATTTGGAAATAAAAAGAGTCTGTGTATCACAAGTGACAATTCATCACTGTCACTTTGTAGGCTCCATCAGAGATACTTGGCACCTTTCTTCTCTCAAACATTAAGAAACTATTTGCTCTCAATGAGCACATTGAATATCACCAATGGGATAAATTATACTGTTTTGAGATTGTATAATAACTTTGATAATTGTGTATAGAAAAGTGTATTGTGTTCTGGTTTCTCATTTGTTTGTTTTCGTTTTGTTTTGTTGTGGGTATAATTAAAGTTTGACTTGGATTTTATTTTCAAGCAGAGAATGGCCTTAAGTCATTTCCAGTCTACAAAGCTAAATAAAATCTGTTATTTGAAATTCGAATTGTGAAATCACTTACAACATGAACAATTGTGCTTAGAAATATCATCCCACTGAGGTCAAGAGTCTATGAATTATGCTGAAAGGACAGCAGCTACTGACTGGAGTTTTCTAGACAATTTTGCCAAAATCTGCTTGCTGTTAGAGGATATGGAATAGACTAAAATTAAACTTTTTTCTTTTTTGTAATTGTCATTATTATTTTTAAAACGGAGTACTAGAAAAGTAACTAATCTATCTAGCCATCCATTCGTCTAGCCATCCATCCATCCATCCATCCACCCATCCACCCATCATCTATCCATCTTGTATTCTAATCGCTGCCCCTCATTCCCCTATTCCCCCTCATAAAGTGCCTCACAAATCCTCCCTTCCCTTTTCTGTGAGTATGGGGTCTCCCCTGAGTATCCACCTTCCTGGCTCATCAAGTCTCTGAAGGATTCAGCAACTCCTCTCCCACTGAGGCCAGACAGGGAGCCATATTGAGAAATGGATTCCACAGTCAGGCAAGAGTTTTAATGACAACCCTCACTCCAGTTGTTGGGGAGCTCTCATAGAGACTGAGTTGCACATCTATTACATATGTGCTGGGGTCCTATATCCAGCCATGGATGCTTTTTTGTTGGTAGTTCAGTCTCTGAGACCTCTCAATGGTAAAGGGTAGTTGACTATGTTGGTCTTCCTGTGGAGTTCTTACTCCCTTCAAGATCTTCAATCCTTCCTCCAAATCTTCCATAATAGTCCCTGATCACTGTCCAATATGTGGCTGTGGGTATCTGCATCTATTTCAATCAGCTGCTGAGTAGAGCCTCCCAGACAACAGAAATTTTAAGAAAATTATATGATTAAAAACATTTGAACTTATTTTAAAGTTTTTTTTGCGTGTGTGTGTGTGTGTGTGTGTGTGTGTGTGTGTGTGTGAATGGTGCACTCATGGGTGCTTTTATGACTTGTGTGTACCACGTCCATGCTGGTGGCTACAAAAGCCAGAGGGTGTCAGAGCCCACAGAGCTAGAGTTACACAGTTAGGAGCCAGGACATGGAGGTCTTAAATAAAAAGATCTTGGGTTCTTCACAAAAGCGACAATCACGCATAACCACTGATTTATCTCTCTAGTTTCAACATTCTAATGGCAGTAAACCATAACTTGAATTTCATACAAAAAAGACACACTTTCAAAAATTACAGAGTGCCAATAATATTTACACCTATAGGGTATGGTTGGCTTAGTTTTGTACATTTTAATTTCTCTCTAGTTTTCATTAAGTAATTCTTTGTCAGATCCTCCTGTACCCTGACCTAACATTTAGCATGTGAAAGAGATATAATGGAAAAGAACTTAAGGATAGACAGGAGAAATATCTGGGAACTGTAGATAAGCATAATAACCTCACTGTACATTAGTCTAAATAACTAATTTTTTAAAAAATTACCAGTCAGAATGATAGTTAGTGTATAGCAATCATTCCATTAAACCATGTGCCTCAACTATTACTGAAAAAGAGGGAGGTGGCAAGAATGGAAAAGCTGAATGATAGCAAAGAATGCTGTAAAATAATGTATGTTTGAAATGACATAGTTATTAAACCCATAAATTCATAGCAGTTGTAGTAAGCTGCTCATGGCCTAAACAAAATCAAGTCATCCAAACCCCATTCATAGATGGAAAAAAATGATCTTCATGTTTCACTCCTCACTGATGGTCTCTTGCCAGTGAATCGTTCCTGGGGAAGAGCAAACATCATTTGTTGAGGTTGAGGCTGCTTGATTTCCTGTGCTTCTAAAGAACACCCCTCACCAATATACTAAAAGAACAGCAAAAATTGTACTATACGGATTATCAAAAAAATGCAACAAGTTGGGAAGGAGCATGTTGCTGAATGTACATGGGAGAAGGAGAGAGGAAATAAAGATTATATATGATATTATTTCATTGAATGTCATTGAATTTCATTGAAATTCTATAAAATGTATTTAAAGATATCATGCAGAGGGTTTTTAAAGATACAACATATAAATTTTACATTTAAATAATACATCAAAGGAAGGCTATTTACAGTGAGCTATAATTCCCACATGATGTTTATGAAAAAATGGGGATCACCATCAATAAAACTAAGAAGTCTTCAAGAAAGTTTTAGCTTAAGGAATTGAATGGTTAGTCAAGGGTTGCATCTGGATTCTGACAACATTACAGGCAATAGAATTTAAGTTTCTTTTCTATTCTATTTTTCCCATCCTTGGCCTGTATTCCTCAATGGTAATTTTTTTAGTAAGTACTCTAGAAGAAAATCCAGGGAACCTTGGTAAGTGAAGATTCTGAGATATGGTGCAGGAGGAAATGTGAGAAGTGATACACTGGAGAATGTAAGAAAATATTTAGCATGTATTTTCAATAAAGTATATCTTTTCTTATTTGTTTTGGTACTATAAACTTTTTATTATTTTAAAACTTAAGAAAATCATTTATCAGCTTTAAGCAACGTAACTTTTATTCAGGTTGCCACATTATTTTTCAGCCTTTGTAAACCCTTTCTACCTCTGGAAATACTTTACCATAACTTGATGCATATCTTAATCACAAATACACTAGGTTCTTCAACTTCTGCTCTTTTCCTCTTTACACCGTTTTTGTAGTGCTAAATCATTAGGACAGATTTTTTTTATTTAAAAAGATAGTTCTGTTGTTTCAGATGTCCATTAGTGCTATTTAGTTCCTTGGTTGCTATGACTGAACATTGACTATAAGCAATGTGAGGAAGAAGGCTTAATTTGGCTCTTTGATTACAGTCAAGGACAGAGAGAGTAGGGATCTGGAGAGTGGATCTAAAGGAACACTGCTTACATGATTGCTATGCTGGATTACTCCTAAAGCCCCGCCAAGAGACAGCAATGCTCACGTGGGGTTTGCTGCTCTCACAACAACTAACAATTAATATAAGGCTTCGTAAATATTATGATAGGCTATTCTCATGGAAAGATATTTTTACTTAAGGATCCCTCTGCTTTTTCACTGTACTTTGTTCAAATCCTAACACAGCACGCACCCTTCCTTAGTTCAAAGTTGTAGAGCGCCACAGTCTCCCATTAGTTTTAAAGCAGATGATCCATGAACGACAGAAAATCTCCCAAGCATACATTCTTTATTCAGTGAAACACGTGTGTTTAATGAAGAGGCTGAGTGAGAAAACATGGTAATCATGCAATTAAAACTGCTAATTCTGCAGCTGTGAGAGGATGAATAAATAACTTAGCTTCTTGTATCTCCATTTCTTCTTCCTATAGTTATGATGCCTACTTCCTGATGCATAAATGTTTTACCATATGAGACATTAATCTCACAAACTATGTCTCTACAGACTTTCAAAAATTTTATCTCCTGTCATCTTATAGTTGGTTTTACACTGAAGAATCATTGCATGTGGAGAGAGAATACAATACTAAACTAAATTATACTCTCATATAACAATAACATTTCTGAGTTAAAAGTAGAATTAGGCATTTCATGGGAATTCCTTTTTTGGAAGACACTAATTTACTGGGGGTTAGTGAAAGGTATTTCTATTTCTGCTGAACATAAAAACACATACAAACTAACCAATGAAAAGTCTGAAAATACATCCATATAATAGCTTTAAGGAGATCATCATCCAAGCACCATTTCCAGAATCAGATGATGCCTTTCTTCACAAGAGATGAATCAGAAAACACACCTTCATCAAATCTTAGCAAAATCCTAAGGACTAGCAGAAAGAATGGAAACAGGCAACCTTGGGAGTTAGGAGGTTGGGAGGATGTTCTAGAATGTACCAGAGACCTGGGAAGTGAAAGACTCTCAGGAATCAAAGGGGGGACCCGAGATGAAAGACCCTACAGTGGGCAGAGAGAATTTTTTGAGCCCAACCTCCAGCAGAAAGACAGGGCATCAAGTGAGGGATGGGCTTGTTATCCCAAAGCCAAAGCTAAGACTCATAATTCTTCCTGTCCAAAAGAAATGCAGGGATAGACATGGAGAAGAGTCTGAGGAAAAGAAGGACCAGAAACAGGACCAAGCTCAAGGGGAGGCCCGAAAACCTGACACCATTACTGAGACTATGGGGCGTTCACAAAAAGAACCTATCATGATTGCCCTCTGAAAGACCCAACAAACAGCTGAGTCAGATGTGTGCACCCAACCAACTAACAGAAGCTGCTGATCCCTATGGTTGAATTAGGGAAAAGAGGGAGAAAGCTGAGGAGAAGGGCAACCCTGTAGGAGAACCAGCAGTCTCAATTAAGCAGGACCCCATGAGCTCTCAAACACTGAATCACCACCCAGGCAGCATAGGCCAGCTAAGATGAAGCCTCCATCACACAGACAGCAGAGGACTCCCAGGTCTGGGTTCAGTCAGAGAAGATGCACCTAACCCTCAAGAGACTGGAGGTCTGGCAGAGTGGGTTGGAGGATACATACTTGTGGAAACTGGGGTCAGGGATTGGGAAGGGGATATGGGATGTGGAACAGTCAGGGGTGGACTGGGAGGGGAATAAAATCTGGAGTGTAAATTAAATTAAATTAATAAATAAATTAGGAGATGGAGACAGACAGGTTTTACTCCAACGCCTAGAAGAATTTTAGAGAAAAAATACACCTGCTCCAAAACTTCAGGCTCCCCAAAGGCAATGCCCGTTGTTTGTTACATGTTCCTAACATTTAAGTGTATTTCTCATTACGCAGGATGCCTGACAGGAACAGTGCTCAAAATAAAGGATTAACTGCTGTTTTATTACAAGAAGTAGGCAGAGATGCCAATTTTGTTCCAACATCTTAGCTTAATTCTATAACATGCAGTATGTTTTATATGCCATAGATCTGAATTATTATATGTCTTAGCCATACAAACAATAGGACCAGAGAAGAAAAGTTGAAAAAACATACATGTACAGCGATTGTAGTTCTTACATTATTTGACCCTCCATCACTAGTCACAGCATTAATATGTTTCCTGGAAAAGATAACACACATAATATAGTGATATTTAATAAAGACATATTTTGGATTAAATTTATTTATCTATGACATAGGTAAGTGTATTTATTACATTTAAGGTTTTCTTTATGCTGTGGAATTTAAGGCTGTGAGAACAGGAGTTTATTATTTCACTTTTCTAATGTTGACCAAATTCAAGGTCTAAATGGTTGCAGATTTGTTTCTCCTGACACAACTTTCTGGGTCCTCAACTCTGCCTTTTGGATATGCATTTGTGTGATTTCAGTGTGCCTATTCCCTAGTGTGTGGGTTTTAATGAAAGAGCCCCCATAGGCCCAAGGGAGTGGCGCTATTAAGAGTCATGGCCTTGTTGGAGTAGGTGTGGTTTTGTGGGAGGAGGAAGTGTGTCTCAGTGGGCGTGGTTTGAGATCTCATGCTCAAGCTAAGCCCACATATGTCTCTAAGGCTCAGCGAGGCACTTATTGCCCATAATCATCTGTGTTTTGTTTGTGTCTATCATCAAAATTTTAAGTTCTGTAAGCATGAGGCTCTGTATCTAAACATTGACCTTTGCATTCTGAGTGAATAAAGGATGATTAGTAAATATTCATTTAGTTAATAACAATTTCTGCATAAATACCAGATTTTATTATATATAAAGAACTAAGCCTTTGTTATTCTAATTGCTAGCCAGACTTTAATGTTATCTGTTTGATGTGTTTGTAGGAATAAGCACATCTAAGCCTTGAACTTTCAGAATTCTTTAGCAAAGAGCCTTTCTATTTTCAATGCAAGTCTACAAACTTGAAGCACATTCACTTGAAGCACATACTGGTTTAAGTGCCTCTTGAGACGCCATATAGGATAGAAGAAAGCTGTGAAGATGACTGTAATATGTCTGAAGAGTGATATTGAGGTCTACAGCTTGGGTCAGTGAGAAGATGGAGACGATACAATTGGTTGCAGAAAGGAATTAATTCCGGATTAGCTATTCACGGTTGTGTTGCTTGTGCACAACAGTGCTGGTCCCAGTTTTAAATAAAGTAGTGCCTACAGAAATTTAAAATAAAAGTGAACCTCAGAGTAACTCAAGAAAGTAAAGACAAGGATATAAACTGAGGGATCTTTATCAGTGCTGCCCTGGTTACATGACTGAGAAGAACTGTTGATTTACATAGAAGAGTACAAGAAACACGAGCAACAAATTTTTTATTTCTATCATTTTGTAATTGGATATTTTCTTTATGAACATTTCAAATGTTACCTGCCTTCCCAGTTTCACCTCCAGAAACACCCCTATTCTATCCTGCCACCCCCTGCCTCTATGAGGGTGCACGTCCACCCTCTCATTCCTGGCCTCTGGGCCCTGGCATTCCACTACACTGGCGCAAGCATTCAGCCTTCATAGGACTAGAGGTCTCTCCTCCCATTTATGCTTGACAAGGCCATCCTCTGCTACATCTGTGGCTGGAACATGGGTCTCTTCGTGTGTACTATTTGGTTGGTGGTTTAGCCCCTGGAAGCTCTGGTGGGTCTGGTTGATTGACATTGTTCTTCCTATGGGGTTGCAAGCCCTTTCACATCCTCCAAGCTTTTCTCTACCTCCTCCATTGGGGATACTGTTCTCAGTCTTATATTGGCTGTGAGCATTTGCCTCTGTATTTGTCAGGCTTTGTCAGAGCCTCTCAGGAGTCAGCTATATTAGGCTCCTGTCAGGATTCACCTCTTGGCATCCCCAGTAGTGACTGAATCTGGTGACAGCCTGTGAGATGGATTCCCATGTGTGGCAGTTTCTGGATGGCCTTTCCTTCTGTTTGCGCTAAATACTCACAGGAGGAAATAGGAGAGCAACAGGTTTTAAGGGTGGCTTGTATATATCAGCTCTTAATATAAATTAACATCACACATTAATATGTAAAAGGATGATATTTTCATTTATGAAAGCATATACTTTGTATGTTGAAATTTTTCAGTGATGTTTGGGGTAAAATTAAAAAGAATAAGAATTAGATTCATGAATAGATAAAAAAGTAGGAGGTAGGAGAATTTTTAAGTATATTCTAAGTATAAATGGCTTTTAAGCCTCAGTATAGGTATTTAGAATTTTCAACAGTATAGAATATAATGTGTGTATTTTCTCTTTTTATCTCTTAACCCTTGAAGAAACCTGTTTCTTTAATGTTTTAAAAACTCAGCAATTGTTTTGAGTACAGTTACATTTTTGAAAAGGGTTGTTACTATATAGCTTAAAATAAAATATATATTTTCACCTTTATTACTTCAACCTTTTTTCGAAAGAAAAAAAGATAAAAAGAAGGGCATTTTGAGCTTCTGTTATTTCTTTCTCCTAAATTCTTCAGTGTATAAAGACTGAAATGCAAATGAGAAATCACCAAAAAATCTTCACTTCATAGGCCACAGATGTTTCACAAACCATACAGGTCCTGGCCTCACATCTAACAGTTCCTGGCACCAGGGTTATCCATACATTTAGCATCTATACCATAAATAAAGAACATTCGTGAGATTTTTTGGAGGTTCCAAAGCTCAACCCTTTGTCAGTATCTTCTAGTTGATGGCTCCTCTCCTTTTGGGATATCATCATATATATATAGCCCTCAGCACAATTCAGAGTCTTCTATAAACAAGTCATGAAAGCAGGGAGGAGACATGATCTCACATGATGCCTGAAGCTGAGTAAAATTTCACGAGAGCCCGCTGCCCCAACCTCTGAAGTTCCAAGGCTAAACACATAAAATACCAACCCTACCAGTTCATGACTAAAGACTTTTCCTGTGCACAAGCACAATATATGATAGCCAGTATGCCTAATACAGTACACATGCAGAGATCAAAAGCGAATGACGTTTGGGAGCTGTCGCTATCCTTTCACCTCATGGTCCATGGCAATTGAACACAGTTTATCATCTTGGCAGCAGTGTAACTTTACCTTTGGAGCCAGCTTACCGGCCCTAATGTGAAATTTATTATCTTCCATCTACAACTCAAGCAACTGTTTACTGTAATAATCTTAAAGTGATATTTAAAAGGAAAACTGCTATCATTTAATAACTACAAACCAGGGAGCGTTATCTCCAGCAAGGATCACGTTGTGACTGTGATCTTATTTCTGTGGTCCAACACCGTCTGCTCCCATACTATCAAAACTACATGCAGTCCTACTGATGCTTGCTATTATTTTCTTTTACTGCCCGTTCTGCCATGGAATGACTACACGAGAATCAACTCTTCTGCAATATTTAAATACAGCCATTGTAGTGGGTTACATCGTGTGCTTTTATTAAACGTTTTTTTAGAAGTCTTTCTGCTCAAATAGTCTGTACACATCTTAAGGAAATTGCTGCCATTATTTCTTTTCAATCATTTATGGTTTTACTCTACATCTACTTCTGGAATGCCTCTGATGTTTTATTTAAACTAGCACACCATTTATGGTAAGGCACACTACATAATTTTACAAGCAAATGAAAAGGAAAAAATAAGTTTTTGTTTTACATAGGAACCATTCGCAGCTGTAAAATGCATCCTGCTTACAAAAGTGGTCAAACATCCTTTGTAATATGTATTTGAGGACACATGACTTTGGTATGCCTAATGTTATTACAGATGCCCACATGAGCGACTCAAAATGACAAAGCACATTATACTGCATGTCCTCCTTCATAAGGTGCACTACAGAAAGAGAAACTATTATTGTGTAAGGTTCAATGTGTGTTTTGAGCTTTAGTAACATTATGCGGGTGCCTTGCATTTGGAGCATAGATGTTCAGAATTGAGAGTTTATCTTGGTGGATTTTTCCTTTGCTAAATACGTAGTGCCTTTCCCCATCTAATTTTAATAATTTTTGGTTGAAAGTATACTTTGTTGTATATTAGAATGGCTACTCCGGCCTGTTTCTTGGGACCATTTGCGTGGAAAATTTTTTTCCCATCCTTTTACTTTGAGTTAATACCAGTCTTTGACTCTGAGGTGTGTTTCCTGTATGCAGCAAAATACTGGGTCCCGTTTACCTATCTAGTCTGTTAGGCTGTCTTTTTATTGGGGAATTAAGTCCATTGACACTGAGAGATATTAGGGACTAATGGCTTACTTCTTGTTATTTTTATTGTTAAGGAAGAGATTATGTTTGTGCGTGTCTCTTGGGTTTGTTGTGAAAAAATTAATTTCTTGCTTTTCTTGGGTATAGTTTCCCTCTTTGTGTTGGGCTTTTCCTTCTGTTATCCTCTGTAGTGCTGGATTTGTGGAAAGATATTGTTTAAATTTCTTTACGTTAGGGAAGTTTTCTTCTATAATTTGTCTCTTGCCCCTTGTTCTCCATCTCTATTCATTCCTCTTCCTTTCCTGGAGTTGGAGTCCCTTCCATCTTTTTCTGTATCCCACTTGATATCACCTGTGTCATGCTATTTCATTTTCAGTCCCAACACACACACATGCATGTACACACATGCATGAACGCGCGCGCGCGCGCGCACACACACACAAACACACACACACACACACACACACACACACACACACACAGCCACACCATTTATAGTTCCTTTATTAGTTTCTTCTTTTTGTGGTTACTCCATGGTGTGTCCTCACTACTAGCATCTGAGGACTTGCAGCTAGATACTACGCATGAGAGAGAACATATGACACTTTTCTATTTTTGGCCCTGGATTTTTCTCTCACTTAATATAATAGTTTGTAGGTCTGTCCATTTACCTAAAAACTTCATTTTTCTTTATGGCTAATAGCGTGTATGTTTTTAATATAATATATTATATAACATATACATATATATACCCAGGCTACTCTTCCATCCAATGACAACATGAAGTTAATAACATCCACTCTTCTCCTACACACTAATCTAACTCGAACCTCGCAGAGTGCAGATGAAAGGTCCACACTAGCCCCTTCAAGGTGAAGGAATCATGAGGGATTGAGGGAGTGGACATGATACATTTAAAACCCCCAGAAGGCAGGCAAATGAAGGAGGAGAATGCAACAGTCACTACATCTGTTGTGTTACTTGATCATCATGATGTCACACAGTAACTCTCTGAACAGTATTCTTAACATGGTGCTTGTAGAATATAAGCTTCATATTTTGAGAACCTTGAATATTTGCCTTTTAATAAAACGTGCTATACAGGTATGGTAGATAAGTATATATTTGAGACTCTACATTAACTCTTTTTATTTTCCTTTTTCCTTTTCTTTTATGCTTTTGCCCATATAAATTGCACTTCTAGCTATGCTCACAAAGAAAAACTCAAGTAGACTGGTCGAACATTCACCATCCTAATGACAAATGGTGCTTCAGGCATGGCATTTCAATTTTGGTGCTTTGGATAGGAATGTAATAAATCAAATATTTATATACTGTTCACTTTTGACAAAGCCTATTCTGGAGAGACACAGAAAAAAACATATATTTTATGAGAAGAAAAGCCAAGATAAAAATCCTAGTCATATAATTTACTGCAGTTTACAGTTTACTGGTGCTATTAATGGGCATCCTCTATTAGATGTTATATTGAGATGGTGTTAGACTGGAAACTGGAGGAGATGGATTTATGAAATCAGCTAAGAGAGATAAAGCTGAGTTTACAAGAAGACATATAAGTCAGCAAAATTGAAGAGTAGATGGAAAGAGCATTAAAAAATATATCAAGGTCAAGCAACTTATACTGTGGAATTGAGTGAATCAGGCCAGCTAATCTGTAACCATCAAATATTCCAGAGGTCCATGTCAAAACAAGCCAGAAATAACCATTCACAACACATGATTGTATTTGCCACACAAAATAATTAATTTTATACATTATTATGCACTACACATAATGTAATTTCATTAAAATATTTTCAGTGACAAGACTGGAAACTCCATATACCTCCAAAGGCTGGAAAGTGATAGTTATCATTCAAATTAGAAAGAAAGTATAATATTTTATCTTAGCAAATAATTATGGACAACCAGAGTTACAGATCAAATAATTCAAATTTGTTTACAGTAATCTTCTTGATGGTTGCCAGATATCCTATCTTCCTGCCTCTTCTATCTAATAAATTGATTCCATATAAATTATGGTTTTAATTATGTAATTTCCCTTTGCCATTACTGCTATCAAGAATCATTTAATAACTCCTCTCAGAAAAATAAATCACAAACACTTTGGCATGCTTTTGAAGGCTGACACCTGTCTTCATTCCATTGATAAGTCACATTGCCTCCAAAGAGACACATTGGATGACTTGTATACATTGTAATTATGGTCTCTTAGTTTTCTTATCTCATAATCTTGACATTTTATTTTGCTCTCAATGCTCTCATTTCACCAACAGCAACTCAAGTACCACCTTTTCTCTTTTAGTTTCCTACTCTGGAAAAAAAAGATCATATAATCTCAGCTCTGTCAATTAAACATATGTGTTTTAAAAGTTAAATATTATTATTTTAGTCATTATGCATAAGAACCACAAGACCACAAAAGTCAAACATTAGTAGTTTGTAAATAATATCAGTAAAAGCAATGACTCATTTTATAACTGATGCTAAGAATACAGATTTACTCAAATGGATATCTTTTAGCCAAGAAATATTTATACACTTATTCAATTGCTTGGTTCAATGGGATATTACAAATGAAAATAGTAAACATTTTATACTAGAAGAGTTTAAAGTTCATCTGTGTCCCTATTATTTTTAATTGAAAATG